>NW_008673251.1:0-317 GCF_000695815.1 Acanthisitta chloris
TGTTGCCAGTGTCACCTGTCCCCTGTGTCACCCATTCCCAGTATCACCTGTTGCCAGTGTCACCTGTCCCCTGTGTCACCCATTCCCAGTATCACCCATCCCCTGTATCACCCATCCCCAGTGTCACCTTTCCACAGTGTCACCCATTCCCAGTATCACCCATCCCCAGTGTCACCTTTCCACAGTGTCACCCATTCCCAGTATCACCCATCCCCAGTGTCACCTGTCCCCTGTGTGACCCATCCCCAGTATCACTTGTTGCCAGTGTCACCTGTCCCCTGTGTCATCAATTCCCAGTGTCACCTGTCCCCTGTGTC
>NW_008673252.1:0-1977 GCF_000695815.1 Acanthisitta chloris
TGTCTGTCGGTATCTGAAGGGGCAGTGCCAAGAGTATGGATCAGGCTCTGCTCCCTGGTGCTGAGGAACTGAACAAAAAGCAACAGGCAGAAACTGATGAGCAAGGAGTTCCACCTGAATATGAGGAAGAACTTAACTTACTGTGCAGTGACCAAGCATGGGAACAGATTGCCCAGAGAGAGTGTGGATTCTCCTTCACTGGAGATATCCCAAAGCCATCTGGACACAATCCTGTGCCATGTGCTCTAGAATAGCCCTGCTTGAGCAGGGATGTTGGACCATGGTTCGCACACTGGAACATATTGGCCAGTGAGGTCATGGATTCTCCCTCATTGGAGATAGTCAAGAACCATCTGGATGCAATCCTGAGCCATGTGCTCTAGCTTGGCCCTGCTTGAGCAGGGACATTGGACCAGATGACCCACTGTGGTCCCTTCCAGCCTTACCCATTCTGGATTCTCTTTCCTAGGTGTCAAGTCCTCTGATCTGAATGAAACACTAAATTATTTGGAAAGCATCACTTTTGTCAAAAACAAACCCAAACCCCCAAAAACCTGAGCAAGGCTTAATTAATTCAAAATTAAGGATGAGAACAACCATGGTGAGTGAGACCAAATATCTGGATCCTATTTCTTAGGAGTAGCAGTCTAAGCATTGCAGTTGTGTGTTTATGGTTTGGATGAAACTACTGTTAGCCGGAATCTTTCTCTAATAAAATCAGACCTATGTTGTTGCAGATGTTTGAGTAAGATTAGAAGATATCTGTGTCTTACCATATAGTGATTTGCAGCTTAGCAAATCAGCTTGTTCACCCACAGGTGGTGTCTTAATATACCCTGATGTCTCTTTTTAGGAACTTATCCGGTGTATCATGGGACTTAGTGCTTGTTCACTGAGATCAAAGCAGACAGGTTATTCTTAGGCCAGCTTGGCTGAGCAGGGATTTTCTTCTGGAGCTGGAGCAAAAAAAGGAAGGTGTTATGCCCAGTGGAAGCAAAGTCAGACGACCTGGGACAGAGTTGCAGCTTTCCACTGCAGGGAGAAAATTCCCATGGCCAGAGCTCAGTTAGAGTTGAAGCCCAGTGCTGTGGGGGACAAAAAACCCAGGCTGTTTTAATATGTCAATAGTAAAAGGCAGTCCAGAAATGACATCAGGTCATTGCATGATGGGGATGGTCACCTCACAAACAGGGACATAGACAAGGCAGAGATGTTTAATGATTTCTTTACTTCAGTCTTCAACACTGATGCAGTCATTGGTCACAGCTAGCACAGGTTCATGGGGGAAAAGTCCTGCTTGACCTTGGGGTTGTCCTCTGCAGGGCCAGGACAGGAATGTGATGATCTCTGTGTGCCCTTGCCAGCTTAGAATATGCTATGCTTCTAGCATGACATGGCTAGTAAACATGGGGTTAAAAGAAGTTTATTTATCTTCATGTGTCCTAGGAGCTCAGACTGTTGTTCTGTACAGGGGTTTAGGTTCACTAGGGTTTTCGCTGCAGTAACCAAAATGTGGGGTTAGACTCTAGGCACAAATATCAATTGTAAGGCGAAACGTAGAAAGCTCAAACTTTAAGTAGTAAAATGTTAGTGGAATATAAAGCAGGATTCAATCAGTAAAGTCAGCTGGAAAACCAGATGGACAGTCCTTGGATATAAAGAAGAGGGATGTGAAGAGGAAGAAAACACACTTTCCTTGAAGTGGCCGTGAGTGACTTCTTAGGTAATGCAGTGTCAATACCTGTGATGAAGGAAGTTTTGAGTTTTGGAAAAACACAAAGTACTTCCACTGATAAGTAGAGAACTAGATCCACTAGACTGAGTGTCAGAGGCATGACCTTAGAGAGCTGAAATCAGAAGTTGGGACAATGGTCTTAAGTTCTTGAACAAACTCTTCAGAAAAAAAGCTTTTCTCTCCCACTTCCTTGATCACATCTGTGTTCACATGGTACTCCATTTGCCCTTCTGTTTCTCAGA
>NW_008673253.1:0-211 GCF_000695815.1 Acanthisitta chloris
TATGACCATCCCTCCTGGACCCCTTTGCTTTCAAGGGCTGTTTCCCAGGTATCAATTTGAACCAGACTTTTGAGCAGGCCAAAGTCTGCTCTTTGGAAGTCCGGGGTAGAAGTTTTATTGGTGGCCCTTCTTGCATCCCTGAGTATCGAGAACTCTACAATTTCATGGTCACTGTGCTCCAAACAGCCTCCAACCACCACATCTCCCACCC
>NW_008673253.1:560-16647 GCF_000695815.1 Acanthisitta chloris
GTAAGTATGAAAGACTTAACAGCATGAATTCATTTTTAAAAATCACCTCTATGCTACAACAAAATGAGGGTGTTTCCCCCTAAGATGTGAACAGGAAACAGCTTATTAATACCCAAAACCCTTAAAGGCTCAAAACAATTTGGAAAGTAAAGGTTGCCCAGGGAGGCTGTGGCTGCCCCAACCCTGGCAGTGTTCACAGCCAGGTTGGATGGAGCCTTGAGCAACCTGCTCTGGTGAGAGGTGTCCCTGCCCAGGGTAGGGGTTGGGGCTGGATGGTCTCTAAGGTCCATTCCAACCCCTTAACATACTATGATTCTATGATTACACTATTAGCCTAAAATAAGCAGATACTTTGCAAGTTGCTTTTATTCAGGCTGTCCATATCTCTTGCTCTGTATTTGCCACACAGAAATTACAGAGGTCCCTTACTGAACAACCACTGTAGAGGGTTCATTCACTTGCCAAACCCCATTTTTAGTCTGTTTATGGTTTTTTTTCCCCATCTTTTCTTTCCTTGCAGGTCCAGATGCAATGGAATCAGAAGAGGGCAGTATTTCATTTATTTTGCCAAATTGCTTCACAACATTTCTCTCTCTCAGAAGTTTGCAGAACAGCTTGTGGGGCCCTCAGAACATTCTCTGACGGGGATCTGCTTTTCAGCTCTGCATACTATTTAGCTTCCAGAGCATGATAGAAGCAGTTTTACAAGTAATGTACACATTTTCCCTTAAGCTATGTAAAAATTGAAACTTCAACCACATCACCTCAAATTTGGAAAGCTAATATTCTGGGCATTTTACTATGTCCTGGTGGAATTTTGCAAAACCACTTTCTGTGTGCCGTTAGGATTGCCAGAAGTGGCATAATTTTATGGAACTGCATAGAAATATATCTCATTTATAAACCTTCCATTTTTAGGCCTATAAAGCATGTCACCTGATGGCTGGTGATCTACTTTGCAAGAAGTTTTTATGCGAGAAGAGGAGCTTTACTTCAGTTTTATTTTATGCTTAACCCTTCATGATCTTAACTTTGCTGCCAGCCACTGGTAGAGCATGTTTTGTAAAGGTTATTCCGTGAGACCTTCTGCATCAGAACTGCTTGAGAAGAACCAGAATAGGTGGCCCAAATGAATGCACTTCACTCCTCTCTTCCCTGCAATTTGGAATGTGACAGTATTCAAATATCTCCAAGGTAGGAGGTAGATTCGGTGACTGAATACTGAGGAGGGAGATAGCCCCTCTTTGGTGTACTATGTTGGCACTCACTGTTTCCCTAACTAACTCTGCACTGTAGGAACACAGCTCAGATTCAGAGCAGAGTGTATCACACTAGGGTCAGAACTTAGTCCTAACATCCCACCAGGAGAAGAGATGAAAGAACAGACTGGAAACTCTTCAGCTGAGAACTGCAGAGAGGGGCCAATAGCCTGTATGACAAAGGAGTTGTCACTGCAAGTTCATTTAGCAGCTGGATTTTATATTAGCCTATAAAGGGAAGCATTCCAGTAAGTGATGGCACATACTTTATACATACTTCACAAATGAAGGTGACTTTTGGTGTCCCCAAGCCCAAATCTTATCCTTCACAGGGTTAAACCCCCAGTTTATCACCTCGGCAATAGAGGAAGAAGTGAAATTATCCTGATTCAGTTGAGATGTGCACAGTTACAAGATTAAGAGCTTCCAACAGCTGGGCCAGAAGCAACATGTGTAATTCTTCTCTCTTTTTTACAGGCAATGTGTACAGGACAGGGCGTTACGTGCAGAAATGTCACACAGCCCAAGCCATGGAGGAATAAAATCACATGTGCTTGAGTCAGAGAGCTTGCAGAGAACTGATCTGATCACTAGAGCTGTCTCTAAGTGAAGAAAGTCTTTCCCTCCTCAGAGCAGAGGAGACACAAGGCCATTTTGAGTGTCACAAGGAGTTTCAGCAAAATCAGGTTGTAACAGCAATGCTTTGTCCATCCAGAAGCTTTCCTCCATTCCAGAGCACTTTGAATTCTATGTCAGTAGTAAACAGCGTTGATTTCATTTGGGTGAAGGAGCCCAGTGTTAGAAACTGAAGGCTAAAAAAAGCTTTTCAATGTTTGCATCAATTCCCTAATCAAGCCAACAGCAGAACTGATGAAGTGCTGTAAGGAACTTGTATCAGTTCCTTCTCTGGAGGAACAGGATTCAGTTGTTATAAAGAAGCTGTGTTGGGACCTCAGGTTGGCTACAGCTTTGAGATGGATATGCCTACATCTCTGGCAGTGAGCTCACCCAAAAGACCAAGTGCTCTTTAAATGCAGACGAAGTGTGACTTGCAGTTTGCTCTACCAGTAAAGAAACTCCAAGTGCTAAGTCAGAACAGAAACAAAAGTTGGTTGCAGCTCACTCTTCCATGACCACTCTGTCTTTAGAAGCATACCTTGCTTCTATGTTTATAGCCAGGCCATGGAGCTGTAGTGAATCCTGAGCAGTTGACTCTGATCCAAGAGAGTTCATTTATCCTTCATCTCTGTGTCCTGGCTGACACACTCCTGCTTTCTTTGGACAGTGCTGAGTGACCTGTAGGTTTCCAGAGCTGCAGAGCTGGGCCTTTCTCCCTCATGTGACTGCCACATTTTAGAGTGGTGCTTGCACTGAACTGTCTCTGTTGCTACCAAAGTGAAGAAAAGAAGTTGATGTGTTATCTTCATAGAGGGCTCTACTTTGCCCTTTCTTCAGGGAGAAACGGCTCTCAGTGAAAACAAGCCATGCACACATATCATCAGCCTCAAGTGGTGAAAACTGAATAGGCCAGGAGACAGAACAGCTTTTCCCTGGGAAAACTACAGAGCAGAGCAGAGTTGTACTGTTTGCAACTTCTTGTCATAAGGAATGTGCTGGAAACACAAAGCTTCTATTCAGACCTTCCTCTGCCTTGCCCTTCTCTCCCCAACACAGGGGAGTTAGGGTCTGCATCTAGGTGGAGCGCAGTTCTATCATTATGTGTGGGAAAAATGGAACATAAGTAGATTTTTTTAAAAGGGAACATAAAAAATCCTATAGAATTTATGGTCTGAGAATATCTGTTCTTCACTGTGATCTCAAATTTCTTTTTTTTGAATTATCTACACCAAAACATCCAGTAGGACACTGCAGGTCATGATGTCCTGACCAGCTGCTGTGAGAATAAGATCTTTGCTGTTATCATGAAACAGAGAGAGTAGGGAAGAAAAGTGGTGAGAGATAAGAGTTTAATGGAAAAAATTGAGTACTCTGTTCTATTTTTTTCTGACTATTGTTTTGCTAGTGCGACAGTCATGAAGTGGTAGATGCCCACAGATGTTAAACTAGCACTAACCTGTAATTTGACAGATATTTCATGCAAACCTTTTGTAGTAAAGCAGAGGAAAACAGGTTCTGCATGAAATTTTTTCCCTCCCAAAATGTCTTGCTGTAGTAAAAATGCCAATACTTTTTTTTTATTGGGAGAGCCAAAAATTTTGAACACAATTCTTCCTCACACTTAATAATTTTCACTTAAAACCAGCCTCTTTCTCTAAGTTCTCACCAGCATTAAGTGTGGTGGCACCTTTTCCCCTTACCTGTCTGATCCAGCTGCTTTTCCCCCCAGAGCAATTATCTGGATTTTCTTATGTCTATCTCACCAGACAGCACCACTTCACTTGCACTTGCCATCTTCTATCACCTTCTCTGCAGCCTGCTCAGTCTCTGGCAGTTCCGTGAGCAACAACTGGCCCTAATTACTCCAAAATGACTCAACTCTTCTCCCAGCAAGTCAGCACTGACAGAGTGAGGTGTTGAAGGACTTGACTTTCATGGCTGATCATATAATGCCTAGGTTAGGTCTGCTCACTACTCCTTCCTTTGGACCTCCTCAGCAGAAACTTGGCACTCCTGTTGTTTGTCTTTACCTTTAGTGCAAAATATTCCTTCCATGGCTGTGAACTTTCACAGTAGCAGCCTGCACACCAGCACTGACTTGACTAGGTTAGTTGGTAGTAGAAGATATAACACACTAATTTTTTTATGCCCTTATGCATCTTATGGGCAATTTGTTGTTGTTTGTTGTTTTTTTCCCTCTTCAGTCTCTGTTTAATGCTGCCTAACATTTGATTGTCTGAATTTGAGCCATTTCAAAAGTTGCCACTAAAACTCCTCATATTTAATCACTTTCTTTCTGAAGGAATGAGCCTTTAGTAAAGGAAAATAGAGTGGCATCTCAAGAAGTAGAAGAGCCTTGGAGTGACTGTTTCACACAGCAGGTTTAAATGGAAGGTGTTGCTAAAGTTTACTCCAAATCTGCTGTTATTACAGATTGGTTTGTAAAGGGCTTAGCAGAACAAACATTTCAGAAGGAAACATGTTGAGTCAGTTACCAATAGGAGGGATTTTCACTTGCTGAGATGAAGATGTTGCTAATTAACCATATGAATGCAGAAAGGAGCACTTGGGTTACAAAGTGATGCTCACTTTGTGAATAAAGTGAAACCCTTTCAGCTGAGATTTGTTTTGTTTCCTGGGTGGAAAGAGGTAGTCAAGCACTGGAAAGAAGGATGTTGTCTGTCCCAACTTGCTGTAGTCCCTAAAAATCTTCAAAGGGCAAGACTGGCTGTAAAAGCCAAAATGCTCTATAAGAAGAAGAATCTTCCTAATGAGTGTAAGGAATTAAAGAATACCTTTTCTGTCTCAAACACTGTTATGGCCACAAAAGGGATTCACCCTAAGACGCACTAGCCACCAAGGTGACAGCTTGAGATATGCAAAAAAGAGATGAGTTTGTGCTAATTCCAGGCCTGGCAGAGGCAAGATCTGGTTAGCACATCCTGATTAACAAATCTAAGCAAAAATCTCTGCTGTGGCAAACTGCATATACATATGGAAATGGAGCAATGCCCATTCTCGCTTTGCATGGAAATTAGGAAAACACCTCCATGGATACCCAGAACTGGGACTGTATAGAGGTGATACCCCCAGATGAGCAACCTAGGACCCCCAGCACCAACAGCATGATTTGGGACCCCCACCAACAGAAGAATGCCTCGGAATCTCCACCGTGGAGAAGCCTAGGGTGAAGATGGACCAACAGACACTGTTGGATCCACAGGTGGCGAGTCTCTCTCCCTCTCTTACACTCTCTTTCTCTCACACTCTCTCTCTCTCTCTCCTTCTCTCTCGTCTTAAGAGACACCCTTCAAGCTGTTCACATCTTGTTCAACCACAGTTTCAGTGTTCCTCCTGCTCACACACAGCAAGAGGTTCCTTGTTTTAACAGATTCCTCCGTGATTAACATGTTATTGACTTTTGCCATATGGTCTCATTTACACCTTAATCTGGGAGAGGCACCTCTCACAAATCGGATTGTAACAATGGGTCACACAGAGATGCCCTGACAAACTATGTGTTAGGAAAAGTTAGAATTTAGTTTGCTGGCAGGAGAGGGTGACCACGTCTGATTTAATTTAACTGAAAAGGGATGAAAAGTGCTTTTACCTTCATTTATCCAGTTAGGTCTCTGTAACTATATTTGATATTATGGATGTTGTGAACTTGCATTTTTACATTAACTTGGCTTGAGTTGAGTTTAAGGTCTCCCATGTATCCTCCATATTGACATGCACCCCTGATTTAATTTAGTAAGATGCTTATCTCTAGCTAAATTCATAGATCTGTTCCTCGTATCCTTTTGTCATTTCACGGAAACACATCCAAGTTAGCAAAGATCCATCATCATGTATTTAATTCTGGAAGCTGTTGTGCCTTTGGAAACCATTCCCCCATTCCCACTGGCAAAGCTGTCTCTTCCAGGACTTCCAGCATCCCCACATGGCCTTGTGGCAGTTGTGCTCTGGGTTGTGGCCATCCAGTTCTTGAAGACCTCCAGGCTCAGGGATCCCCAAACCCCTCTGTAGTACTTCAAGATCCTCACAGGGATTTTGGTTTGATACCTTATCTCTGGCCTGAGACTTTCTAGCTCCAGGAGATGCCATTGTCTCTCAGCCTCCTGCCAGGCAGTGCTGGGAAGAGCCTGTCCCCATCCCCTTAATGCCTTCCCTGTAGGCACCAGGGTGTACCTTGAGGACGAAGTGAAGATTCCCTTGCAGCCTGTGGGGAAGACCCTGGTGAAGCAGCTGTTCCCCTGCAGCCCTTGGAGGAACTTGACATGGACTATACTAATGGTGGACTCTAGCAGGAACTCCTGGTTGCTAGCCAGACTGGGAACAAGGGGAGGAGTTCATTGCACTGATACACCAGGTGACCTATCTGGTGGAGACAGGGGAGATTGGAGGACCAGGGGTGGACATTGTAATGGAAGCGCCTTTTAATTGTTTAAGCCATGATTTGAGTTGTATAGTAACAGGAGTTACTATAGTATTATTGAGTTGCTATAGTAACAGGAGTTACTATAGCAGGAACCACCTGAACCAATGGAGGAGAAGCCTGACAAGAAGCAGTGCAAGTGCAGCAGTGACCTAACCTGAGCTGAATTTTGTGCCTGGTAACTCCAAGCAACACAGCACCTCTCCTGTCCTGAGTGACCACCAGAACAGATGGAACCTGAAGTCATGGGCTAGATGAATTGGACATTGGTGGACATTTTATGGCCATTTTGCAGGGGTGGTCCTTAGACCAAGACCTTGTCTGCTCCAATGTTCAGCTGACATTCACTTGTGAGTGGCAGTGAAAGTTTCCTCCTTTGGCACTTGGTGAGAGCCCAATCAGCTCTCATTTCTCCCTTCGTCTAAACCAGAGGTTTGTCTCATTTAATTTGAATTCTTTATCAATATCTTTGCCTTAAATCAAGGTCTGCAAATGGGAAAAGTCTTCCTCGGTGTGTTGTACTGCCAGAGTGTCTCCATATGCTGTGTTGACTAATCCACAGGAAGAGAAATAAGCTCCTAGACTCTCTACAACCCTAAGGCCAGTGAACAGATGTAATGAATCTCACTGTCCTTGAATCAAGATGTCCAAAGTCTGAGTTGTCCTTTTTTGATGACTAGAGTGCTGCAAATAAATGGAACCATAGGTTTATGCCAAGATAAAATTCTTTCAAGTTAAAGCATTTCAAAAACTGGAAAATAGATGTGGGTGTCCCCAGGGTAAAGGCTGCAAAATATATTCCTTAACTACAGAGCTATTCCTGTAGCTTCCCAATGACTTGAAGACACACAGGAACTGGTGCACTCATAAACAAAACCATTTTTACAGTCTCTTTTCTGACTGTAACAATAATATAAGATCTACTGTATAAAAATGTACTGGGAAGGTAATTTTTCATTGGCATGAAATGTAATAACTAAAAGATTTCTCATCTAAACATACACATGTAAAATAAACACACAGACTAACAGACCCCAGCAGCATATTGCTAATCTTTATACAGAAGTGCATACACATGTTCATGAAGCACATTAAAATGCTGTCAGAAATGTCTTGGGAATGGAAAGGAAAAGATGCTAGAGGGAGATGACTGTTGCTAGTCAGTAAAAGAACAAGCCAATAATATTACTTTATAAAAATAATATACAAAATTAGATCTGTCACACAGTATATTTTCCTTCTTTATAAATTTTATTTAAAAGAGGAATTGCAGCATTGGTTTTATGGCTTTGGTTTGAATAATGCATGGATTTGTTATGAGGAGCTAAGTTTTCACCAAGAAATCAGTAAACACTTTCTTCTCCCACCAGTGTATCCTAATTTTCCAATAAAGCCTAGCATGAAGGAGAAATATTTGGTTCAGTTAATCTGTAATGGATGTAGAGATGAAGAAAGAGTAAGTAAAAATACACTGATACCTTTACACTTGGCTAATTCTGAAGGCAGACATACCTGGGAGTGAGGCTGAAAATCACTGAGCAGGTTTTGGCTTTTCTAAATTATTTTGTCTGCATTCTTATTCTTGCTTTTAAAGTTGCTAGGTTTGGAGAACTCTTTGTGGTAGTAATTTTCAATCATGCTACCTGCTGTGCAGGCACACAGCAGGTGTATGGGACTGAAAGCTTTTACAGTCATGGAAAAATACCTGTCAATGTACAGATTTGGGTGCAACAATCCTTTTGGCTTGCTTGAAAACACATTTTAGACAATGAAAACAAAAAGGGAACAAGTGACAGATTTTTTTCTGCAAGAGCAGAAAAAAAAAAGCAATTTAATATTGATCCTTTTTAGCATTAAAATTAATCATAACTTAAAAATTCAGTAACAACTCATTTCTCTGAACTTAGAGTGCTGTAACTGCTGACAGTCAAAGCCTTGATTTAGCTAAGGGGTTCTCTCTGTGCTCAGTTTTGGCCTGGATTCAGTCCAAAGGAGTCATCTGGGTCAAACCGCAGTGAGGAGCAATTGCCTGAGACAAAGTTTAGTTTTGCCAGGAAGAGGGAGAGAGGTCTATTTTACTCTATAATGAAAAATAAACTGGCATAAGAAACTGTGGCTAAATTATGAGCATTTTGTGCAGTGGAGGTGCACAAATGTATATAAAGCAGTAGATTTTGGCTTCCAAATGTTTCTGTGGATAGTGTAAATATGACTACTCTTGTGCTTTTGTCTGTCCTAACATCTGGAGCTACACAGCCACTGAAAAATTCTTACTCTTTTTCATGATTTCCCAGGCACTGGGAGTCACTATTGCTGTCAGCAGCTATAAACTTACATCTAATGCACAGTTCGTAGCACATAGGAACACATTTAGTGTGAATCAAGGCTCAGTGGCTTCTCCACATCTCAGATTCAAGCATTGGGCAGAAATCCCACTGTATGAAACAACAGAGGAGTTGCCTTCCAAACATGCACTGAAGTGCATGTATTTCAGGGCATGCCATAGCATTTAAAACCAGGTATAAATATCTGTCATTGCGTTATTTTACCTATTTATTGGTTGTCTCAGAATGCATTTCTTAAAAAATAAGGTGGTAAAAGACCAGGAAAGTCAGTATCAGGCAGAAATCAGAGAAAAAAGACTGCAGGCCTTACAGTAACCTGTAGAGACACATTTCAAATCCCTGTGCTATTTCTGTGCTGTCTTTCAGGCTGGAAAGAGGTCCACAAGCTAATTAATTACCTCTTAGAATTGGCAGTGCTTCCATGTGACCATGCAGAAATTCACTCTCAGGTAAAAGAGCTATAATATTTCTTTTTGCTTTACATTCTCTCTGAAGCACTTCACTCTTTCAGAGAATGATAAGCTAAGTCTTCTGTTAAAAGTCAATTTGGTTTCTCTGCTGCCATTTTTTAGAGTTTCCACTTTTGGTGAACATAACTTGAGAATAAGTGTATCTACCATTCTACTAGGTGTGGCACAACACATTAAAAACTTGAATGCCTTGGTCATATCTTATTCAACCTAAATTAGTAGCATGGGAACATTGGCTTTTTCCTTTCTTTACATTATTTGCAGTAGCTCAGTGAGGGTTCTATTTTGTTCTATGTGACAGCCCCAAGTCTCTCAACCTGTCCTCGTAGGGAAGGTGCTCCAGTCTTTATCAGCTTTGTGGTCTCCTCTGGACTTGCCCCAACAGTTCCATGTCGTTCTGATGTTGAGGGCACCAGAACTCCAGAATTTTCCATTTACATTTTAGTTAACGTGCTCGTTTGAGCTGAAGTAGAGTTAACTTTCTTCATAGAGGCTAGTATGAGGCTATGTTTGGGTTTTGTGCAGAACACAGAGTTGAAAATGCAGAGATGTTTTTGTTATTGCTGAGCAGAGCTTACACAGAGTCAAGGCCTTTGCTGCTTTCCATACTGCCACGCTGGCAAGGAAGCCGGGGGTGCATGGGAGATTGGGAGGAGACACAGCTGGGACAGGTGACCCAAACTGACCAAAGGGATATTCCATACCATAGGACATCATGCTCAGTATATAAGGTGGGAGGAAGAAGGAGGAAGGGGGGACATCTGGAGTGATGGCGTCTGTCTTCCCAAGGAACCCTTACACACAATGGCTACATAAGGAGCTCTTTATAAAGAAAAAGATCAAAGGAAAATACCCACAGCTTTCATACCACATATAAAAAAAGTTGCATATTGCAGTTGGAGCTGTTCAGCCTGGGGAAGAGAAGGTTGTGAGGAGACCTCAGAGCACCTTCCAGGAGCTGAAGTGGCTCCAGGGAAGCTGCAGAGGGACTCTTGGTTAGGAACTGCAGTGACAGGACAAGGGGCAATGGAGATAAATGAAAAGAGAGACTGAACTTAGATATTAGGCAGAAAGTTTCCCTGTGAGGGTGGTGAGACACTGGCCCAGGTTGCCCAGGGAGGCTGTGGCTGCCCCAACCCTGGCAGTGTTCATTCCAGGTTGGATGAGCCTTGAGCAACCTGCTCTGGTGGGAGGTGTCCCTGCCCAGGGCAGGGGGTTGGGCCTAGATGATCTCTAAGGTCCCCTCCAACCCCTCAGCATTCTGTAATTCTATGATTCTATGATGATTGGGTAGATTTCAGCTCCTGCTTTCCAAATATAACAGTTGTAGCACCACAGCAACAAACCAAATGTGGTCTGCTATTTCTCTTCCTCATCCAAAGAAGCTTCTCTGTGTGGTTGCCTGTGAATCTGAAATTCATTCATTTTCGTGACTGTGAGGACTGCCACACTCAGCAAGACTGCACCCACACATTTCAGAGTGTCACAGGCTCATGTTAAAAGGCTGGATTATGCTCTATCAGAAAAGATGCCTTGAGAGCTAATAAATTTAATCTCAAGTGCTAGAGTTCCATGGAAGAAGCCCAGAATGCCCAAAGCCCAGTGGTAAATGGGCATGGTGAAACATGCATGTCAAATAGTTTTGCTCACTGGGTTGATTAAGGTGGCAGAAGCAAATTGAAATGCATATGCCTGTTCACTGCAGCTGTAACCAAACCCTCTAACCTCAGAATCTGTCAGATCTTTCACCAGTACAGAATTGTGCCTGATGAAGAGCTGTGTCAGGGAATCAGCTGGTGGGCTCTAGTGACAGGTATTTAGTGTATTTCCCAGCTAATTCACAACATAAGAAAGATGTCTTGTCGGGCTCCAGTTTAAAAGACTTAGACATGCTTATTCTGTCATCCATGCTTGTTAGTGTGTATCTGCAGGAATCTCCTTAACTTCTTTAAATTCCCCTTATTCTTGGGACCAAATGGAGGATTTGCTCAAAGGTGTGCTTCAAAGCTGAGGAATGTGCTCCAAGCTGGGTCCTCTCACCTTGCAGAGTAACTAAGATTGAACAGCATGGCAGTGAAGTCAAATTCCCTCTCCTGGAATCCAAGTTTTTACATATTCTCTCCTTTATTTTCATTCTTCTTTTCTCCCTTTTCCCACCCATATTCCCTACTATTGTCATAACTGAGAGAGGGTCAAGAAATTGTCAGAGCTTTGTTTCTTGCATTTGATATAATTATTGCTATTTTTTATCCCATTTCTAATGTTTACAAAGTATTTTGTATTTGCAGGATTTTATTAGGGCCTTGGCAAACTGGACATTTAGAAGCTCAAGGACCTTCTTGAGCTTTGCTTACCTTGTCTTTTAGAAGAGTGCAAAGTCAGGCTTTCCTCCCTTCACTATGAATGTTGTTCAGAAATTAAACTGACTCTTTTGCCAGTACAGGATGTGTGGTAAAAAATACTTTCAATTCCCATCTTTTAGATAAACAGAGCAAAGATAATCATATCAAAAGTTCTAGAGGGGTAGGACAAAACCTCTGGCACTTATGTAACTGTAGATAGCTGCAATTAAAGTTTTGGGATTCGTATGATTCTGTACCTGCTTATCAGTTCCAGAGTAAATGCAGTACAATCTGTCACGCACCACTAAAGAACAGCACAAATTGAAATCCATGACTCTGTAAATCTGTAGATATTGTTTCTGATCTCATTAATTACTTGCTACATTCAAGTGTCCCCTTAGAAATAAATCTCACGTATTTTATTTTATGTATTTTTAATTATTATTTTTATTTTGTTTGGATTTGTTTTGTTTTGTTTATTTTGTTGTGGAGCCTAAATCAGATCAAAGAGAGAAAATTGTTGATCTCTGTGGGAAGATTTGTGACAGTTTTGTGAAGAATTCACAGCTTGCAGAGGGATGGCATTTTATTGATGCTTGTCCAAACAGGAAATTCTTCATGATTTGTGATAATTCCTGGGAAAATATGTTAAATATATCTGGTTAGGATAAGATTTACAGTGCATTGCCTGAGTTAGCAACACTCTGGCCCTCAAACAGGTACTGCAATACTTCATCCAGGCAGACACCTCAACTCGTTTGCATACTCAGGATGCTAATGTCTTACTTTAACTGACTAAGTTGGAGAAAGAACTGAGTTGAAATTTCAGCTCAAAAGGCAAATAAACCCAAATTTTGTAGGCTGTTAAAAGATTTGGTAGGTTTTCTGCTGCTTTATTTCTTTTTGCCTCTCTGGTTCCTGCTTTCAACTGAAACAAGAAACAGAAAAGAACTGCAAGAAGAGCTATTCCCTCCAAACTAGGCTGGTTTAGATAGGCAACTTTTGGCACCATCCAGCAGAACCTCTCAGCCCCATGAGAAGTTTATTGATGTTTATCCAATAGTACACACACACTTTTCATGCCCCCAGCCATGACATGGCAATGAATACCCTAGAAAAATGCCACCTCACAACAGTTTAAAGTTTCTGACACTCCTTTAGTCCATTATTGTATCCCTAACTCATTCCAGAGACACCCACTCTTTTTTCTTAACACTCACTTTCTTATTTTAAACCTTTTTGACCAATAAAAGTTTCCATTATTTTTCCTCTCATCTCCAAACATGAAACAAAAAGAAGATATTTCTAAAATGTTTATCTCACTTGATCCTTTCTTTCTACTAGGAACAACGTTAGTAACAAACGGATGAAGATTTTTACAGTTTACAGTTAATTGTAGGTTAGAGGTTTTGTACTTTCCTGTCTTTCTTTGCCATTGTCTCTGGGAGAAAAACACTAGCCCTTTACATTTCCCTCTACTACCTGTCCAGTATTACTTCATTCCAGAGCTGGTTTAAGGTCTCTGGGGCACAAAGTACAGGACCAAGTCTTGAAATGTTCCTGTGCTGTGATTTGCGCTTAAGATCACAATGTTGAAACCTTGTTGTTTCCAAATTCAGTCCTCTCTGATCCAGTTTCTGCTACTTCCTTTTTTTCTGTTTCTTCATCCCTGATCTTTCTTTTTTTTTTAGCACTTGGGCTTCTTCATATTTTTCCCCTTATTTCCCCAGGAACTTTACTGATGGAAGCATTTCCCAGCTTTTATTCTTCCATAAAAGACCAAGGAGCAGTCTGTGCAAATTACAGTCTGCTTGACTTTGGGAATGAAGTGACACCACCCCGGGCAGTGCTCCAGGAAGGACTGAAACCACCAAATGTGTGAGAAGATTTCAAAGCACAAAGTGAGAGCTGAAGGTATGCACCTCAGCAGTGCATGTTCTTATGGAAATTAGTACCAAAGACACTTTTTTAGCTGGAAACTAGACATATGGGAATGAACACATGGTGGGTTCTCTTGTGACTTGTAGGCACAGTCCTCGATTCAGGCAAGCCAGAACTATGTCATCCCCCCCAAACTATGATAATAGTTTTTGCCTCAGTAAACCACAGTGCCTTTCAGACCTCCCAAGTGCAGAGAGGAAGTGTTGTCCAGCATCCCATTTTCAGGTTGTACATTGTGCACACACCTGTCATACAGCCAAGATGCAAAGAAATATGTATCACTTTGGTATCTTTGGGTTCCTTCAGCCTCATTTTGTGTTCTGATATTTGCCTCACAGCTGAGGCAGATCTTAATGTTCTTTCTCTATCTTCATTATCTAATGCATATGAAACATTTGGGAACGAGTTTGGATTGGTACATTTGTTCATGTTGCAAACAGAGGTCCCCGACACAGTGTTCTTTCATATTCTTCTCAGTATTCTTGCTTTAGTCACAAACTGAACAATGTAAGTTGTCCTTACATGCTGTTTTTAGACACGTAAAGAAGCTGTTTAGCCTGTAACCAGCTTAAAAATATTCAAGATACCCAGTCTTGAACAAGTGCAGAAAGCAATATTGTTCTCCCATTTAACTATGAGCAAGTCAGGGAAGGAACTTGAAAAATCTTTGGCCTGCTCAAAAACCAGAAAGGACTGAATTTGTAGAGGAGGTTGTTTGCTCCATGCTCTAAGTTGGCATTGTGCTCTAATTTGCTCTAGCAGTTCGGGTAAATATGTCACTTCCTTTTCCAGCACCACAAAAGTCACTTGAAGAAGGATCTCTAAAAATCCTCCAAACCCACACTTAGAGAATCTTGTTCTTCAACACACACACACACAAAATAGATTTCGGGGTGTTTTTTTCCTCTTGTGAAGATTACAGCATGCTGAAGGTTAGCACAACCAAACTAGACTAATCCTCACACCAGACCTGTTGGCAAGTCCTTCAGTGGTTTTGGCAGCCCAGAGCGGGGCCAGCCAGCAGCACGAAGAAATCCAGCCAGGAAGACAGCTATAGCCCCATGTGTTGATGCTGGAAAATCGTTCTGGAGCTTGGTGTCTGTGCTCCAGTGCTTTCCTAGCACACCCTAGGTGCGGCCACACATGTGCTGGGTTTTGCAGCAGAGAAACAGAGAGCAGGAGAGCTGTGTGAGCCACAGTGTGAGCAGTGGGGAACACACTGCTGTAGTCCATTTCTTTCTTCTAAAAAATGGAAGGTTTTCCTGGGGAGTCAAAGTAAGAGTGTACATATTTTGTCTAAACTACGGGAGGAACATTATTTCTTATTTACATCCAGAGATTTCATTTTCAGTTCTGCTGAAACTGTTCTCACCCATTACTAT
Organism: Acanthisitta chloris; assembly: GCF_000695815.1. Taxonomy (NCBI): domain Eukaryota; kingdom Metazoa; phylum Chordata; class Aves; order Passeriformes; family Acanthisittidae; genus Acanthisitta; species Acanthisitta chloris. The sequence continues at coordinate 15,356 of NW_008673253.1, forward strand.
AGGACATTATATAACTTCCTAGTTACCCCAAGTCATTCGCATGGAAATTAGTTGGTATGAAAACCCATACCTGACAACCCACAGCCTTCAGACAGCATTCCAAATCCCCAGCTGGTGCCACTGAAAGGATCTTGACTTCTATTAAATTTCTTACCTATGCATAGGTTAAAGATTATTCCCTTATATGACACACTCTTAAAAAGATAGGAATGGTTGTACTTGTTCAAACTAAGGAGTGTTCCAGTGTTTGGGCTGAGAGTGTTGTCCTGTCTCCAGCACTGATGGTGAGATGGCAATGTCCATCAGGTGCTGTCCATGGGAAATTCATGCCTAGTGCATGTATACCTTCTCTTTACTTAGACCCCCTCAACACTTGGGAACAGACATATAATCCACAAGTTAGGAACCACAGCAAGCTATGAGTCAAAACTGTACAGAAGTTGAGATTGTATCCAAAAGACCAAATGGCAGAGTAACTTAAGGCGCTCAACAGCATCTGGGCAGTCCCTGTAGAAGGGGTGGTGTCAGATGACCTGGGAAGACATGCTGGACTAATACAAATTACAGCCCACGTGCTTTAGATTGGCCAAGATCAGGAGCTGCACAATTAGATAGCACAGTAGAAATTCCAAGTTGCTCTGATCTCCATAGAACAGTTTAAGGAGGCTGTTCCAATATTGATGATCCATCACACATTAACTGTGGGAAACCAGCTCAGCTACTGACCCATCTAGGAACACAAAGGCAAGGAAGATTTTTTTTTTGTTCCTTTTGTTTTGATCCTCTAAAGGATCTGTTTGCCACAGGGAGTTTATCTCTGTTTCTGTTACAGAATCAAAAATCAAAGAGTTAGACACCAGAAGGAAGTTCTATGAGATCAGGATATCTCACTTAAAAGCCTTACAAAAGCTGAATACACTGTTTTAGGTTTTTTCCATGATCTCATCAGCTAAGTGTCTCAATACCCAGTGTATTCTTAACTGCAGAGCAGCTTGTGCACAAGCTCATCACTACCCAACTCAGTGATGTTTCAAACTATGGAGAACGTCAGGTGTCAAACTGTGCATGTGTCATGGCTGTGCACACTTGGGGTATCTCCAGTAAAACTGTTAAAATTACTCCAGTTTTCCTTTGAAACATAGATTGGCTTCACCTTAAAAGCAACATTGAAAAGGCAGTGGGAAAGCTGACTGGTATGAACCACTGTCCTATTCCCAAGGGAATGTTGAGCACCCTAGAGCAGAATCGGTAGTGTAGAAGGGTTAGCTAATCATAGAATCATAGAATCAACC
>NW_008673254.1:0-7611 GCF_000695815.1 Acanthisitta chloris
AAACTGTTAGTCAAAGTGAGAGGCCAAAGGTCTCATGGTGATCTTAATCAGGTGCCTGGGCTTCTGCAAGGCCTGGAGTAAGGCATGCTGAGATGGTGAACAGCAGGATGCTGTTCTCAGCCTGTAGAAGTCTGATGAGTGAGCTGCTAACCACAAAGGTAAATAGTTACCTTCTTTCTGCAAGTTACATTTGGCTGCAAGCAAGGTTTCTGTCCATAAGAGAACTGCACTGCAGACAGGGGCAGAATGAAGCTGATGACTGCAGTGCTGAGCAGAGAGCTAAGGCAGGATCCATGGATTCAGCAGAGCATTCCTTGGAGGTGTAAGTAATGGTACTGAGTGCTGCCAGATGGGGGAAAGAACAGTGGTTGGTTTTGACAACAGTGTGATTAGTCTTTAATGGCTTGTCAGTGAGCAAGGAGCAATGGGCCACCTCTTTAAAACATTCCTTGAGGGAGGGCAGAATCTTATATTTGTGTGGTATTCCCTCATGATACAAGTGAAGGAATTTTCACACTGCAATATGGGATTATAGCTTCAAATGAATATACAGAAGTTCCTATTCTCAGTTGAACTGCAGAGGGAGCTTTGGATATACAATGTGCAATTACATCCGTTAGAATTTTCCCAAGACACCAGACTGAACTTTTGTTTTCTCTATATTCCCTCAGGAGGTGGTTTCTGTTAGTATAATTTTATAGAATACTTTCATGAAAGAGCACTGGTGATAGATATCCTTCCTGCATGGATTGGTAGGTGCCACCAGGCTGGTGAACACCTAATATCAGCACCTGTAGGACAGCTTTAGCAACATTGCTGAGGCTCTGAACAAATTTCTGCTGGAGAGGTATGTTTCCTACCACCAGTATTGCTAACTTCTTCCAGCTATTGGTCAGATCTAAACCTACAGAGCTTTTGAAACTTCCTGTGTTTCCTGCCACCAGTATTGCTAACTTCTTCCAGGTATTGGTCAGATGTAAACCTACAGAGCTTTTGAAACTTCCTTAGTATACACCTCACAGCTTCTTTCTGTTTAATTGAGGTGTTTTGTAGGCACAATGATGAGCACTTAAATGCCACTGTGTAACTAACACTGGGAGACTATAACCTCTGACATGTCTTTCTAAATGAGTTAATGTTGTTCCAGTGAATAGTGGTAAGTTCAATCATACCTTGGTTAATGCTGGTCAGACACATTTAACTTAGGCAAGTGTGTTTTGTGGATGTTATTTACTGTCTGAAGTTCCAGAATGTGGTATTGAATGGTGGTATTGAATGTGGTAAGTGATGCAGCCAGGAAGAGTCAGAGTACTTGGCACATGGCTGTGGAGTGTAAAGCCTGATAAACTTTTGGTATGATGACAGTCATGACAGTTGTCTCTTTGAGCAAGTGACTGTTCTTTGACTCTCAAGAAAAGCTGAGGTTCAGGTGCTGATTAGTACAGACCTGTCCCTCTTCCCTTGAGATCCAATTCCCCTAAACCTTCCAGTGGTTGCAGACCACAGGATTGCTGTAAATAAACTAACACTGAAACTCTCAACAAGAGAGGTCTCTAGATTGTGCTCCTCAGACCAGAGTCTTGCAGGATGTTCTTGAAAACTCATACACCTGTCTTTGCTCTGCTTGTGTGAACTATTACAGCTCTAATTTATCCGATTTATTTGTCTTCTTATTTTAGATGGTGAAAGGTAATTATTTCACTACTTCATCTCCCATTGTTTTGCTTTGGGCTTTCTTGATTTTTACTGGTTTCTTGGGGCAGGGCTTGAAAGATGAGTTTATGTGAGGCTTTTATTTCCCTTTATCCGGATCATTACAAAGGAAGACCAAATCTTCCTTCTCTTTTCCTAATGTTTTCACTATTTAACAAAAGTAAATTAGTTTCCTATTTGTACATTTGGGGCTTTTTCTTACACAATCCCATTTCAACAAGTATTTTCAGAAGACAATCTGAAATAACTTTAGAAGTATGTTTGGAATCTGCAATATGCACCTGTTTCTAGGCTGCACCATTGGAAGACTTTTTGCATAACTAATTGTAGGTTAAGAAAAAAAACCAGAACAGGTGTATGATTTGCAGGTAATTAAATTCATTGGCTTTATTTTTATCTTCTCTAGAGAAGCTCTGCGATACTTGACTTCCCCCACGAGATGGCAATAGAAAGCTGTTGTAGCAGTGCATAGCTGAGTGCAGCCTGGAATATGTCAGGTGAATGACTGACTTCTGTTTGCACAGTCTGTCTAAGAATACTCACGTCTTTTCTTGCATTCCAGAATGACCTAAAGCCTACAGAAGCAAAGAAGAAAATCCAGCATGTTACGTGGCCATGAAGTAGCTGATGGTGCTTGAAAACAACAATATTGCTTCCATATTTTCAAATAGATAAGTCATATTTAAATAGCTGAAACAAACTTCTTTTTAAACCTTGCAGACATTGAGATTGCTGTGAAGATTTAACAAGTTTAACAGTTTCCTCTTGTAAAGCTGGAGTTGTTATCACCAGTCACCTTAAGAGTGTCTAATCTTGTACACCCAAGTAGTTAATTACTTCTTTAAAAGGTGGTGATATTACACTAGACTAAACCCCCCACTTTTAGTTTTCAAGATTATTATAGTTCATCTCCTCCATGTCACTATGATCCACATATTCTTTCAGTAAGATTCAGTTTTATTCCACTTCTGGTTAAATAGTTAAAATAGCTACTGAGATTTTAGAGGGATCCCAAGAGCCTTCTTGGCTTAAAAAAAGCAATGAATTTAGATAAGAAAACTGACCACTCTGCTGATAAGATAGTCTACAACAAACTTTTTTTTTCCTTTTTTGTTGCACAGGAGTGTAGAATTTGAAGTGCAAGTTAGGTGGGTAATAAGAGATGAACTATTTTAACAGCATTACTTCAAATTGAAGTTTCTCTTATTGATACATGAAGCAAGAAATGCACAGATGGAAGTATGTTACTGGACTGTTATGAAACTTGGAAAGGAAGTGGTGAGTGGGTTAGTGCCATGTTCTCTTAAATACACAGGCAGATTTTAGACAGACAGATTTTATACATGCATAAGTGTAAAAATGTGCCAATGTAGCAAATTTGATTGTTTTCCCGGTTACAATCATTGGCCTAAAATTTGGGGAAGACCAGTGGAATGCAGGGCAGTGCTTCCTCAGCTTACAAACACTTGGATAGGGGCATGGATAGGAAGACAGAGAAGTACCTTGAGAGCATTAGCATGTGTAATTGCACTCTAGAAAAAAAACAACCCACAAATCTCTTTTCCCTGCCTTTGATAATTTAGGAAGGATCATGGTTTTCTGTGAAACTTAGTGTTTCATCTGGACTATTGGTAGTGCCTTACAGGGCAGAAATCCAATTAGGTTGATGGAAGAATTTTTATTAAAACTCAGTGGCTCAGGGTGAAGCCAATTTAGATCAGGTTGAGATATGGATGGTAAATAATGATAGCAATGCTCCCAGACATTGTAAAACAAAAGAATCAACTCCTGAGTCCTCTTAGTTAAGTCACTAAAAGAAGCTGCCAGTAGTGATCTTAAAGCTTGTTTACATTTTTAACACTGGTTTATATTGAAACCAAAAACTGTAGCTTAGTTCATTACTTGACAGAAATTCTCCAGTCACTTTTTAGGACATAAAAGGCACTTCTTGAATGCTGTAAAATGGTAAGAATGTGTGTTTTGCTCTAGTGTGCTGTTTCCCTTTTACTAAACACTTGTGCAGTTTTTGTACTTGAGTACAGCAAACTTTAACGTAATGTACATTTTGTATGTAAAGATTTGTCTTTTCAGTAGTCTTATCCTATTTAAATAAATGAAAAGCAAACGAAGCAGTGCTGACTTGTTTTTGTGATGTAATTCAGCTTGTTCAGATAATGCTGTCAGGGTAAAAGGCTTGGTACCTACTCTGGGGTTTTAGCAGCAGTTAGTATCACCTGAAGTGCTGGTTCTTGCACTAACCTAACAGTCTGAAAGGAATTCCATTTTGTGGATGGCTTCTTAGCACTGGTCTAGAGTCTAGGTGTGTTTTGTGTAGTTCCAGTTGCTAGGAGCACATATGTGTTGGTATGTCTTAAGGAGGGATATGCAGAACTGTACTGGAGTTACAGCATGATGCTGCTATTGCATGGCAACAGCTTTGTTTTCAGGCTGGTATGCCTTGTTTCACCTACCTTTCCCCAAAGCTGGGACCATTTTGCCATCTGTTGCAGTGCTGTCGTGCTCTAACTGCCTTCACAGAATCTGTAAGGTTGGGAAAGACTTCCAAGATCATCAGGTCATCACCTTTCCCTGAATACCACCATGCCCAGGAAACCATATCACAAAGTGCCATATCTAGTTGTGGCACTTCAGGGATGGTGGGTGACTCCACCACTTGCCTGGGGAGCCTGTTCCAGTGCTTAGAATCATATAATTTAGGGGTTGGAATGGACCTTAGAGATTATCTGGTCCCATCCCCCCCTGCCCTGGGCAGGTTGCTCAAGGCTTCATCCAGCCTGGCCTTGAACACAGGGTTGGGGCAGCCACAGCCTCCCTGGGCAACCCGGGCCAGTGTCTCACCACCCTCACAGGGAAAAATGTTTTTCTCACATCCAGCCTAGACTTCCCCTCCTTCAGTTTGAACCCAACATCTGAAGATTCCTGTTGGTAGTGTGAAGCATTTCTTTCCTCCTCTTGCTGGACACAAATGATTTCCATCCAGAACATGTACTGGGATCATACATTGCATAACATGGCTATATTCCTTGCAGTTTGCTTTGGGAAAAGAGTTACCTTCCTTTGGATTGTTTCCTTTTGATTTTGTTGTCCTGCCAGCTTGCTGTTGCTGACAGATACTTCTGTGGCAAACATGAAGCTGAAATTACAGGATCATCAAGGTTGGAGGAGACCTCTAAGATCATCCAGTCCAACCATTAACCTGTCACTGCTGGAACCCCTAAACCCTAAACCAGATCCTCCAGTGTCAGATCCAGATGCCTCTTCAACCCTTCCAGGGATGGTGACTCCACCACCTCCCTGGGCAATATTCCAGTGCCTCAACACCCTCACAGGGAAAACGTTTATCCTAACATCTAGCCTGAACGTTAGAGCAAATCTAATCTTATGCTAGAGCAAAGGGTATTCCTTGGCCCAATACAGAACCAAATGAAAGGATGCCCTGCTAGAGAAGCTAAACTGACTTTTGCAAAGCAAAATGCCTTTTGAATTGTTTTGACCTCCTTTCTTGCTGAGAAGAAAAAAGCTTTTGGTTTTGAGTTGAGTGCCTATGAACACATTTTTATCAGCTGCAGTAAGTTCAGTGTTTTCACACAGTCTCTCAGTTTTGCTGATCATTTTCCCACTGACATGAGTTAGTAGAAGTTGTACCATCTGAGGATTGTCTAAACCTCACCCCCAGCAGTGACTGTGTGCAAAAAGGATTGTGTTTGTATGGCTTTTACATTGTGTCTCTTCAGACTATGAGGACATTTAAATTGCAAACAATATGTGAGCACCATTAAACCACAATCACAATTTTGTTTGAAAATGATTTTATTTTGAAAAATACAATGTGCAGCAGAACATCAACTCACCGTAACACTGACGCTGTCGATCAGAACTGGCACTTCACACAACGAGCAGCTAGTCATGCAATAAAATATGTTCCTGTCATGAAGCACTCCCACTTCAACTGTTTTATCATCATCTCTTTATGGCATGGCACAAATCCCTGTACATTGGAACACACTCTACAGGCTTTCTACAGACTTGACAGCACGCACTAGTCACGTAGCTCAAGAACAGAGGCAAGACCACCACCTTATTGAAACTGGATGGAGTTTGCCACTGATTTCAGTGTTTCACCCTGAATATCCACCTATCAATGTATTGTGTGTGGCCATTGTGATTCTTGAACTGTATCACTTACTTGGAACTGGAATATGTAGTGGAAGGGGGGAAAATACCAACCCCAAACAACAAAAATAGTATGTTATGTCAAAACTAGTCAAATTGTTTTACACCTTGGGTTTTCCATTAGTTTATGTTAACTGTAGAAATCTAAAACACCAACACTGCTACTAGAGTTTTTCAGGTTGTTTTCCCACCAGATTTGGAGAGTATAAAGAAAAAGGTTAAGTAATGTTAATAGTACAGTGAGACACAGAGTGGCAAAGCGAGTTCTGAACATGTTTCAGACTATATATTGCAAGCACAGCTTCCCTCCTTTCTTCCTCACCTCTTAGTTTGAGCTTTAGATATCCTTCCCACATTCAGGGCAAAGGATGTCATCCCTTTCTGTGAGGAAGCCACGACCCACCAATGAAAGAGAGCACTTCTTACAGTTAAAGCAATCATTATGCCACTGCCGTTCTTCAAAGGAGATGTACTTGGTTCCTCCGAGTCCTGTTTGAAACCAAAAGTGTTCTGTTACAAAAGGAGAACAGCACATCAGCCATCAAGTGATGCTATTTCAGGTAATGTGGAGATCCAAGTGAAACTATTTCAGGTAATATAGAGATCCAACACACAGTAGTGAAAAAAACGCCACTGTGACAATTCTGTTTGCTGCTGTGCTAATTTTGCCTCCCTTATCCTGTAGCAACTAATATTTTCATCCTCAAGTATTTCTGTTGCTTTCAGCTAAGTTAGTGAGCAAGGTTGTTATCGTGAGCAAGGTTGTTATCAGTGGTGATAGTGGCAGAAATGAATCATAGAACCATAGAATCATCAAGGTTGGAGGAGACCTCTAAGATCATCCAGTCCAACCATTAACCTGTCACTACTGGAAACCCTAAACCCTAAACCAGATCAGTGTCAGATCCAGATGCCTCTTCAATACCTCCAGGGATGGTGACTCCACCACCTCCCTGTGCAATATCCCAGTGCCTCAACACCCTCACAGGGAAAACATTTCTCCTAATATCCAATCTGAACCTCTAATTCTTGTTAGGCACTTGAAAGGCATTACAAGTATTTAACTTCACATATCTTGGATTCTATAGTGTCTTGAGTCTTTCAAGTCGTCCAGAATAAATCATCGAAGCATTTTCAATATGAGGAACAGTTCACTGAAAGTAAAAAACAACACAAAAGCCCCACAAACTTTAAAGGCAGCAGCCATGAGACACCTACCACTGATTGGGTTTGTGCATCCTGCACACTTCTTAGCGTAGAGGTTGCAGAAGCAGCTCAAGCAGTAGGCAAACTCATCCCTGGAGGTGAAGCGTTGTCCAGACAGCTGCTTCTTGCACCCAGTACAGATGAAGCATTCCTTATGCCACGGCTGCTCCCTGTAGGTAACACCCCCTGTAGTGATGGCCTGGTGTAGGAAAAGGAAGACAAAGTGTTTTGTAAGGGTGGCAGGTTTGCATCTTGGTTTGGTTAGAGAGGAAGGAGGATGAGGATTTTGTGGTTGGGAGGAGGGAAAGAAGTCTTAATAGCAGCAGGAGCATCATTTTGGATGAAGCTGACCTTGAGAAAATCATGCAAGTGATTTAATTGAATTATAGGATCACAGAATTTTAGGGGTTGGACCTTACAGATCATCCAGCCCCAACCCCCTGCCCTGGGCAGGGACATCTCCCACCAGAGCAGGTTGCTCAAGGCTCATCTCATCCA
>NW_008673254.1:7650-35320 GCF_000695815.1 Acanthisitta chloris
GGGGCAGCCACAGCCTCCCTGGGCAACCTGGGCCAGTGTCTCACCACCCTCACAGGGAAAAACATTTTCCTAAAATCTAACCTAAATTTCCCCTCCTTCAATTTGTCCCCATTGCCCCTTGTCCTGTCCCTGCAGCTCCTAACACAGAGTCCCTCTGCAGCTTCCCTGGAGCCCCTTCAGATATTGAGAAGGTGCTCTGCGGTGTCCACACAACCTTCTCTTCTCCAGGCTGAACAGCCCCAACTCCTTTGGATGCAGCCCAGGATTCCATTGGCTTTCTGGGCTTTATTATTATTTATTTATGTATTTATTATAATTGCCTAATTTCTATAAAGAAGACCCATAGTAAAAATGCTTTATTCTGCCTATATTGTAAATTCTCATTCTCAGTTTCCCTCTGTTTTTCAAGCTACTCTTTGTATGTTGCTTTTCACATGCATGTGCTAAAATTTGTGTCATCACTGTTCCTTCACCTGACCCTTTATAGTGAAGGAACTACCTCATATGTTCCAACTTCCCTGTTGCTTTTGTTGGCAGAGACTATTTTATTTCATGTTTGGTCTGAAGTCTTTGCTTTCTGCTTCTCCAGACTTTGTCAGGGGGTTTCTCTTAGAATAAACTGTTGCCTACAAAATGTGCTGCCTTGATTTAGACAAACTGAACCTTTTTTACAGAAGGCTGTAAAACTGGGTAGTTTAATTTTTCTGCCTCTCTTCCCTAAAGGAAAATTCCCTGGGAATCAGGTCTGTAGGTGATCATGCTGCCTGATAAATATATATATTAATCTCTGTCTTTGCCTCTTAATTCATAGAATCATAGAATCATAGAATTTAAGGGTTGGAATGGACCTTACAGATCATCTAGTCTCAACCCCCTGCTCTGGGCAGGGACACCTCCCACCAGAGCAGGTTGCTCAAGGCTCATCCAACCTGGCTGTGAACACTGCCAGGGTTGGGGCAGCCACAGCCTCCCTGAGCAAATTCCCTGGGAATCAGGTCTATAGGTGATCATCTCTGTCTCTTTCCCAATTATTTTTGAGCCTGTTGTCAAATGTGGTTAAAATTAAGACACTAAATAGAGGTTTTAAGATTTGAAACTCCTAGAAGCTTCAGAAAATGGTTGGAGGTGTAGGCAGTAGTAATTAGGTAAAATTTTGGTGAAAGGCTGAAAGAAAAAAAAAAAAGGCCTTTATCTGTTTTGTTTTGTTCTGCCTGTGCAGCAGCAAAGCAGCAGTTGTTTCTGGCCACCTTGTGTGACCAGACTGCAGCTTTGCTTGACTGGGAGGGCAAATGAGTAGGTAGCACAAGTGAATGAAAGTCTGGGTAGTGTGGGCACAAGTGGTGACTGGAACAGAGGGTGAAGGGAGAGGAAAATGGTAGTGGGAAGGGAATTTATTGTGGATATACCCATAGTTTTGATAGTCTTTACCCTATGCATATATCCATAGGAAACTTGAATTTATTAGTTCCAAAAATGATGAGACACATCTATTTAGGCAATAATTCTAAATTCTTTTCAGTGTCTGTGCATAGAATTTAGGAAATTCACAAATAACATGGCCTTAGCCTAGAAAGTAATACTCCTCAGCACACTGAGTTTACTGGTGCTTACTTCAGGAGCAGCATTTGCTCTGTGCAAAGCTTATATCTCTGTCTTAAACTTCATTAGAATATTACAAAATTATCCATGTTAGCTCATCATCCTTCCAGCTGAAATGTTTAGGTATGTGATATATGATGGATTATATTGGAATGAGGTTATTCCACTGCAGTTTTTGTGGTTGTTGGTTTGTTTGTTTGTTGCTGGTTGCTTTTTCTTGGAATCAGCCAGGTTGGAAAAGACCTCCAAAGTCATCAAGTCCAACCTACTGTGGTTACTAGACCATGGCACTAAGTGCCACATCTAGGCTCATCTTAAAAACCTCCAGGGACAGTGAATTTCTTAATATGCTTTCTGTATGTTTTCAATACAAAGGGATGTTTAATACTAAGAGAATTCTCTTTGTAGCAAATGGTGTGCCTGGTGCAGGATGGGAACTAAAATTAGATCATCTCAAATCTGTTGGTTCTGAAATTTCTAACACATACAAAAAATGAGCTATTCTACCTACTTGGACATAAACAGGATGGACTTCAATCCCTTAGGTTTCAGGTAAGCAAAATAAAAGCACTACCTTCTTGCACTGGACACACTGCATGGCAAACTGCTTTTCATAGCAGGGTACACAAAAGTTTTGATTGTCCTTAGGGATGAAGCTCTTTGTCCCAATGGGCTGTTGGCAGCGGTAGCAGATGAAGCAGGTCTCGTGCCAGCTGTTGCCCTTGTATTCCATCTTCCGAGTACCTGTAGTGAGAACAGAGCATCAAATGAACTTCTTCTGGATGAGATGGATGAAACTGGTGGCACTTGTTTGCCTGGCAGCTGGCTGTCAGTCAATCAGCAGTGCAGCTATTATCTAGAAGCTGTTTCATGTTCCTATCAGGTTGGCATGGTATTGGGTACCATTTGAAGTTTTTGGAGAGCAAGTGGTTCTTCTCCTCCTGTGAAGAATAGGAACATTTATTGCTAATAATGATGTTGGCAATCCTTAGGCTAGGTATTAGGAAATGGTTTTTCCCCCAGAGGTGTTTGGGCACTGAACAGCTCCCAGGGCAGTGGGCACAGCCCCAAGGCTGACAGAGCTCCAGAGGTGTTTGGCCAATGCTCTCAGGCACAGGGTGTGATTGTCAGGGATGTCCTGTGCAGGACCAGATGAACCTCAAGGCTCCCTTCCAACTCTGATTATTCTGTGACTCTATGCCCTAGAACAACTTTTTGTGGTATTATTAGGCTAATAATGAATTCTAATGCACAAGAAGATTCGGGAGAATTGGAGAGACACCAAGAAAAGCTGTTGCTAGTGCTGAGTGAAGGTAAGGCCATTGCTCATTAAAGGTTGACTTCATTCATTCCAAGTCTGTTTTGTTTCTTTTTCAGACAGCAGCAAGATACCTGGTTAATTGCTGAATCATAGAATGGTTTGGGTTGGAAAAGATCCTTAAGATCATCTGGTTCCAACCCCCTGCCATGGACAGGGACAGCTCTCACTAGGCCAACTTGCTCAAACACCTTTCAAACTGGCCTTGAACACTGCCAGGGATGAGGCATCCAATTCCTGACAAACTTATTCCCTCTCTTTCCCAATAAAGTGTAGTCACTGTCTGAGACAATAGATTCTTTCATATCTTCTCTAGGGTCTTTCCCCTGACCTTATTCAGGTCTACTATAAGTTTGCAATTGTTTTCAGCTCAGCAACACCTATCCTAATGTTTTCCTCTCTCTTTAAACTTACAGTAAGAAAGAAATTTTCTCTTCAGTTATATTGAAGACATAGTTGTAATGTGAAAGGGATATAAATCTGTAAACAATCCTTCACTGAAGAGCAGAAAAGTGATATGGTAGGAAATGACTGTACTTCTCTAGAAGGAAGTTTTAGGGTGCAGATATTGTGCTTTGCAGACTCAGTCCACTGTGTGACAGGTGGACTCTGAGCCCTCCTGGGAAATTTGAGATGGTCTGTTATAAGGACAAATTTGCTCACTGTATGACTTCCTGTGTACCAGTTTGAGTCAGAGTATTTGATACTGGGCAGAAGGATAAACAAACAGATGTTGTTCCTACATTTCTGCATCACTTTTGAAGCCTGTAACGACAAACATGATGTTGAATGCTTGGAAGATCAACAAGCTGATCATGTTGGCTAATGATGAAGAACCACACTAAAGCCTTTGATGCCAACTCTCCCCACCCTCATTTCTGCAGGGTGAAGTTTTACCTTTTCCCTTCCCAAGCATTAATTAATCCTTGTTTACTAGTTGCATATTCTCCTTTTCCTTTTATGGTCTCATTAAATTATGCCCAGAGGCAAATTTGGTGTTTTCCTCTTTTAAGAGTTGACTTGCAGCTGTAGTAAGTGATTTTTCTGCCTGATGCTTACATACTTGAGTATTTTTGTTCCATTTTATTAATGGACACCTTCTAAGAATTATGCCTTCTCTGTGCTGGTAACTTTCTATATCATGCCAAGGAGCTAATAAATCAGTCCTTGAGGGAATGATGTTCTAGAAAAAAAGAGATGTGTATGATTTTTATTAATGGTCTAGGACTCTACTTTCACATTTTCAGCTATTCTCTCTTTGGGATTGTGTTGTCATTGAAACCCAAGGCAGGGGGAGCCCTGTTTGTTAGCTTCTGGACTGAAGTCGGCTTGAGTTTAGTTTGCAGAAGGACTGAAAGATTAAGCTTGTAATTACTTTGGTATTTAATGGGCATGTCATGATAATGCTTCATTAAATCTAAATTGTACACTTAGTGGAGCAAAGCAAAGGGCAAATGCAGCATTAACAGTCTCCACAAAGAGTATCCACCAAGTCCTTTTCTGACCAACAAAATTTTCAAGAGTAATCCATTTCATGTGAGTAACAGTTCTGTCATGTTCCATTATGAACATTACATGTTCTGGTCATGGAAATGACTTAGAATATACCATGAACTGTATTTTACATAGATCACCATGACTTAGCAGGGATAGTCAAGGAAAAACATTTGTCACAAGTGTTGCTGAGTTTGGGTTTGATATTTAGCCAAATCTTTCCTTAGTCCAAAAAGTGAACATCCTTACCTGGCATAATAGTCTTCTTGCACTCATTACATTTGGAAGAGTATTCATTGGAGTAGCAGTCTGTACAAAGCAGGTGTTCCTCCTTTGCAGCAAAAGGTTTGTCCACCAGTGAATTCTTGCACTGGAAGCAGTGGAAGCAGGTTTCATGCCAGTGCCGTTCCTTGTAAGACAGATCCTGTAGAAATCCAAAACCACAGAATAAGTGGAATGAATAGTTTGCACAACTGGAAGCTCAGAGAATGCAAACACATCCAAACCTGAACTGCAGCCAGGAGCTAGGGCTAATTTGCACAGCTCAAGAAAACAAAATGTGCTGATGAAGGTGAAATTATTTTGCTGTGATAACCAAGAACAGCTCATGATAACTATTGACCCTTTTTCAGTTCAAGGTAATATTTTTTGTATGTGGCAGAGGAACAACTGGTTTCATTTAGGTATTTCCTTTGAGAATAAAGGACCATGTCTGAGTCAGATTAAAACTTGCAAACCTTATAGGTATGATAATCTTCCCCTATATATCTTAACTATTGCTGATTGATGGTCATTCCATAGATATTCTCTCCTGAACAGAAATATTTTTCCCAATTGCTTTCTGGTATTTATTCAGTTCAACATATTTACACCAAGGATGGAATTGGTCTGATCTCTTTGTTGTTTGTTTTTTTCATTACAACAAATTTTTATTGACTCTTGTGGTTTTGTTTACCTATGTTGCAGATGTGGATCGAACTGGAAGGTGGAAAACCACTTTGTGCCTACAGCCAGTGAGCCAGGACACTGGCCAAGGGATTAGCATGGGCATGCAAATATTTTAAATGCTCTTCACAGTTGTCTTTTTATTATTTTTTCAAAAAAAACCCACAGTCCTTCTAAAAAAGTGTCACCTAAAGGGATGGATTATATCTTTTAAAATTTAAATCAAGGTGGGCTAATCATGCAACACTCGAACAGTGTCTTTGGGCTACAAACAAAACTGGGAGCTTGGATCATTATAAGAAAAGGTGTCTACCCCAAAATATAGAATCATAGAACCATCAAGGTTGGAGGAGACCTCTAGGATCATCAAGTCCAGTCATTAACCTGTCACTGCTGGAACTCCTAAACCCTAAACCAGATCCTCCAGTGCCAGATCCAGATGTCTCTTCAACACCTCCAGGGATGGTGACTCCACCACCTCCCTGGGCAATATCCCAGTGCCTCAACACCCTCACAGGGAAAACATTTCTCCTCACATCCAATCTGACTCTGCCCTGGCTCAGTTTATGACCATTCCCCTTGGTCCTCTCTTAAATCTCTGCAACAATTAGTACCCAATGTGCCTTTTATCTCTGAGATTGCACTCTGTGATATCTAATTCTCCTACTTTACAGCTTTCAGGCAGTTGTTTATTCAGCTCATCTATTCATTTCAGCACAAATTTCTGACTGTCAATTTTTAATCTTTTCTAATAGTGAATGGGAAACAATCTGCTTTGGAACTCATTCACATTTTTTTCCCTTTAAATGAAGCTGAATGACCTAAATTTCATCTCAAATTATATTTTCAACAGAAAAATACAATATACAGCCAACAACATTTTCCAAAATGTGAAATTTGCCTGCTAGAAAGTAGAATGACAATAGATCTGGTTTTCTTTCTCTTGTAACATGATGTATACCATTTTTTCCCCACCTGCTGCCTTTGTTCTCTTTTTACAATTTTCTGCAAGTTATTTTTTTGATTCCAAAATTCATCTGCTGATGTCTGCTTATTTTATCAATAAAATTGTACCCTGGAGAAGGTGTATGCCTTTTAGAAGAGGAGCAATGAAGACAAGGATTAGGTGTCAATGATCAAAGACTTGATCCTTGAGTCAGTTATGATGGCAGAATGTAGACACAATAGTTGGGTAGGTGAAAGTAGCAGATGTTTCATCATGGCAAAGTGATGATGCACAACTACAACACAAAGTACTCAAGATGAAGAGTGGACTGAATAATCTTTAGCTACTTGGGATTACTATAACAGGTATTGTAATTGAGTGTAGAGAGAGTCTAAAACATCTGGCTTTGACATGCCTACAGCAGAATATTACACTGATGAAATGGATTTTGCTTTCTCTCTCTGAACCTGTCACATCTGAGAACAAGGTACTGATGAAACCATTTATGCATCATGATTGTTTTTAAGTCAGTGTGATAAAGGCACTGAAAAGGAGGTTTGGTCTACTCCAGTGTATTGTGTATATCACTGGAGCCTTTGGCTTATCCATGAGCTGTGGATGTATTGATCTGAAGCAGATTCTGCACTGCAGAAGTTGCATGTGCAAAACTCACTTCAGGCTTGTCTGAATGTCAGTCTGGCCCTCAGTTAAGCTGAAAGAGCCTTAGTTTTAGTCTAGGCATGTGAGCTCTAGTTTATGCTATCTGTTTGTAACCCAAATAAATCTGTTCCAGCAGAAGGTACAAGTGATGTACAACTCATTCCTGTTTATTGCACAGATTACCAGGAAGAACTAAACCAGAAAATTACTACTGTAGACTCATAACTGGAGTATATCCTTCAAATATTGATAAGCATTACTCCTCAGCTGTTTTATGCAGCTCAAAGGGAAATGTGTCCCTGGTGTCACATATTTTCAGTGCAGCTTTTAATGCAACCTCCTATGTTGCCTAAAAGAAATATAGACTGACTCTTTTTGCCATCATCTGTGCCTTTAGGAAAACTGAATGCCATGTGTTAGAGGAAGCAGCAAAAACACAGGTAACAGACTTGTTAGATAAAGCACAGACCAGAGACTGAGGAATTGCCACAGACTGACATTTGGGAAGTGGAACGGGAGATGGATACACACAGATCCTTCTAGACATGGTCTGCCCTGGACAAGTGTTTTGCAGCTGAAGTGCAGAGAGCACCAAACCTGTTCCAGATGTGCTACTAGTGAAAAGGGAAAGGGAAGAGGACAATGCCTGTCTCTGCAGAGCTGCAATAAATCCTGTAGCAGAATTTCCAGGGAGAACTGTTTAGCCCTTCATTCAGTGACGTTTCCTCTGAATATGGAAAATAATCCTTCCCTTACATGGTTTCATTTGAATATATAAAATTAACCAAATTAGCAATCCCTGAAACTACTCAAATTTGAACAGGCTCTTTTCTCAGCATGGTCTGAGAATCAACCTCAGCTGAAAATTTCATTTCAGGGTTCCTTGGCACAACAAAATGAACAATGATTGTTTCTCAAATAGACATCAGAGAGTGAGCCAAGTGGAGCTCCTTTGTGCACTCTCAGAATGTGGTGCAAACAAAATTTACTGCAGATCCTATTTGTATCCAAATCTTTTTACAGTCAGGCCATGGAAAATGGGTTTGAAACTTATGGCTTTGAAAAGTCATTATGTGCTTTTACAGCAATTTTGTTTTCACTTGTTTTCATTACGTGACCCACAAAGAAAACTTTGACAAGATAACTGCTCTGAACATTGGCAAGATCATGTTTTAGAGCTTCCCCATAGCTCTGTATTGTTTTGTTCCAGCATGGTTTATTTGGTCTCTAGGATGGGAGTGTAGGTGACTTTTTTAAACTAGAAACCCCCAAGACTAGAGTTACCAGGTAACAGAGTTAAGCTTAGGCTCCTCATACCCTGCATCTAGATTGTCTTCTACTCTGGATGTTCAAGTCCAAGTAAACTGAAGTCATTATGCATTACTGTTTCTCCTGAACTGGCTTTCAACGGGGACCCAAGAGGAAAGAGCGGATTAGAGAGCTTATTGCCATATATGTTGTTCATGAATGAAGACTACACTTTTTGCCTGCTGCAATGCTCTTTTCAGAAGGTTGAGTGGAGGAAATGGGGTAAGCCAACCAAATGCTGTGCAGATTTTAGCTGTGCATACCCTGCAGCAAAACACTTAAGTATGTTAGACTGGCACATACCTATCAAAAGTGTGCTAAGAAAAGGTAAAACCAAACAATATTATGCTGAATTCAGCCCCTCAGGGCTATGAGAAGATACTAAGGTATCTGCCTCTTTTGGCATTCCACTTTCCAGCACTTAGTCTGGGATTCATAGAATCATACAACCATCAAGGTTGGAGGAGACCTCTAGGATCATCCAGTCCAACCATTAACCTGTCACTGCTGTGTAAACCCTAAACCAGATCCTCCAGTGTCAGATCCAGATGCCTCTTCAACACTCCCAGGGATGGTGACTCCACCACCTCCCTGGGCAATATCCCAGTGCCTCAACACCCTCACAGGGAAAACATTTCTCCTCACATCCAATCTGACTCTGCCCTGGCTCAGCTCAAGGCCATTCCCTCTAGTCCTCTCCCTGCAGCCATGGCAGGACACACATCCCCCACCTCTCTCCAACCCTGGCAGGGAGTTGCAGAGAGCCAGGAGGTCACCCCTGAGCCTCTTCTCCAGGCTAAACAAACCCAACTCCCTCAGCCCTTCCTCATCCCACAAGTAATGCACTGAAATGCATTAGTAATGCACTGAAAAAGTGTTGCAAGTCAAGAGAGGGTTTAAACATTAAAAATAATAAAAACAGATTTTATCCCTTTCCCGATCCATGTTGCTAAAAGTTTTCCTCTTTGTTTAGTTTATGTGTAGGACTGACCCTTTTGACTCATTTTTGGCCTGTGTGCTGACACAGTAGCTTTATCTGACAATCCACTCTTAATTTAATTCTCACATTTTGCAGAGAGAGTTTCCACCTCCTCCTGCCTGCCAAGACCAACTTGTGGACTGCATTAAACCCTGGATTACTGTAGGTATTTCCTGTGTTTGCAATGGTTTCTATACCATAGGATCTGCAAGGAAAGTATTAAAGAAGCCAAAGTCAACCAAAAGTCACACTTCAGCAGTTAAGGAAATGGGAACATAATGGATGGATTTCCAGAGAGAAGCATGAAACTGTGTGATGAGGATTCACCAGGGATGTAGGCGACAAAATGCCAATTCATTTTAGAACGTGGAAATTTTGACTAAAACCTGTTGGGATACAGATAATATTTAATAGCTGCAAGAGAAATGGCATCATGTTTTTCTGCTGCCTGCCAGTGCCTCCTACCACTCAGTATATGAAGCTTTTAATCTGTCTATGAAGCTTTCATAAACATCAGCTAGAAGTGTTTACAATTAATGAAATGGCCTAAGTCCAAAGGTGTCATTCAGACACACATTGTCATTCTGGGCTTTTTTTGGTGGAAAAAGTCTGTTCTTTTACAATAAAGAACAAATTAGTTATTGCTCAGATACATTTACCTTAAAAACCAGAAAAATAGTGAAGCAAATTCTCTCCTGAATTGAAGTCAAGGAAAGCTTCACTTCAGCATAGTCATCTCATGGGCTCTGTGCCATGGCTAAAACACAAGGTGAAAATCCTCTCAGATTCCAGTGCTGTCAGAACTGGAGTATTACCAGTGTCTGGGAGGCTTAAATTCAACTCAGCTGAGTTGATTCTGTGCACAAGTGCTGAGAGCAATGATGACTAAGGGAGTGGAGCACCTCAATGATGAGGAAAGGCTGAGG
This sequence comes from Acanthisitta chloris, assembly GCF_000695815.1. Classification (NCBI taxonomy): domain Eukaryota; kingdom Metazoa; phylum Chordata; class Aves; order Passeriformes; family Acanthisittidae; genus Acanthisitta; species Acanthisitta chloris. Next base: position 17,826 of record NW_008673254.1, read on the forward strand.
GAGTTGGGGCTGTTCAGTCTCCAGAAGAGACAACTGTGAGGGACCTCAGTAATGGATTCAAGTACGTGAGCACGAAGTGCTAAGAGGATGGATCAGACTCTACTCAGTGGGGGAAACCAATAAAACAAGAGGGAACAGCAAAAACTGATGCCCAGGAAGTTCCACCTGAACACAAGGAAGAACTTTCCTGTGCAGTCACTGAGCACTGAACAGATTGCCCAGAGAGGTCGTGGATTCTCCCTCACTGGAGATATTCCAGACCCATCTGGACACAACCCTGAGCCATGTGCTCTAGGGTGGCCCTGCTGGAGTAGGAGGTTGGACCAGATGACCCACTGTGGTCCCTTCCAACCTCACTGATTCTGGGATACACTGCAGTGGTGTCAGACATACAGAGCTGTCTGTCCTCTTGCCAACACCTGGTTTACTCTGGTGTAACCCTGTCAGCTATGGGAGAGCTGCTTTTAATTGGGAGAGCTGGAAGGAGGGAAATTAAGAGCATCTGGTCCTCAGTGCAGCTTTTCTCAGTGTAGAGAAACAGTGGTGGTGAAGAAGGGACTTGCAAAGGATCTGAGGTGAGAGCTCTGTGAAGCCTTTCAGGTTGTAATGTGGATTTGAGCATGGGCACCCCTGGCAGATGCAAAGCCCCAGATGTGACCTTTTCTGTTAACACTGTCTGCATCAGGTTTTAGTCCCAACTTTTACATCTCTAGGCTATGTCAGAACATACAAATAAATATGAAGTCCATTTTGTACCTGCAGTAAACATATGAGTTTCACTCCCAAACACAACACAACTTATCTTCTTTGTTCAGGGGTAAAAGTAAATGCAGAGTATAAAAACATCTACATCTATATATAAATACACATGTATATGTCTGTGTGTTCAAATTTCTTATGAGTTTATATGCCTATCTATACATACAGTTTAATGAGGAGCAGACACTTGATTTTTTGGTGCCTTTGTGTTTCATGGCTGAATTATGGTCAGTCCTACAGTGCACACACTTCATCTGAAACTTATCTTGTGGCTGAGGCTCTTATAAGGGCTGTCTCAAATGTGATCTCTAGTGTCTAATACTACCATTGAAAAACTCCTGTAGTTTTCTTCTCATTGGGATCTTTTTTTCAACCCAACCACATGATTTGGTTGTTCTTTTTCAGAAAACTTGTAGGAATTTAAATTACCACTTTTATACATCCGTGAGATTTTGGTTGCAATTGGGCAACGGGTTCAAAAGCTGCAGCATAAAGCATGGACAGGCACAACCAGCAGTCACAGAAACAAAAAGGGACATGTTTGTTTCTGGCATGATTTATAACTCTCTAAGAAATCTCTATTTGCTATCTTGTAGTTGTGTTTTCTTTTTTTTCAATATTCTTTTATTGCAGACAATTGGGTGGTTTTTTTCCATCTGCTATTAGAGTGTCTTGCTTAAAAGTAAAAAAAAAAAAGCAATATATCAGATAACACCCACACTCCCTAAATCCATAAATCTGGGTTGAAAAGTTCAGCCTGATTAATTCCTGAATACTTTGACCAAGATTTGTTGAAGCTGGTCCAAGTTTTTAAATTCTTGAATATCAACACATGGAAATATCTTCTCAGGGGATTAGAAAGAGACTTTAAAACAAAAGCACATTCTGGAAAGGGGCAGAAATATTTTGCTTTTTCAGGTCAGGTCAGTCATATCTCTTCTCTAATCTGAATATTTATGAGCTGTAGGAAAGCTGGCAATTTTATACACTATTACAGACTATTGCCAATTCCCTGTCAGGACAGTGAAACATTCTCACCTTTTGAAGGCTTTTGAAAGGGTCTTTCCTACTTCGGGGGGATGTGTGTCCTGCCATGGCTGCAGGGAGAGGACTAGAGGGAATGGCCTTGAGCTGAGCCAGGGCAGAGTCAGATTGGATGTGAGGAGAAATGTTTTCCCTGTGAGGATGTTCAGGCACTGGGATATTGCCCAGGGAGGTGGTGGAGTCACCATCCCTGGAAGTGTTGAAGAGGCATCTGGATCTGACACTGGAGGATCTGATTTAGGGTTTAGAGGTTCCAGCAGTTACAAGTTAATGGTTGGAATCGATGTTCTTAGAGGTCTCCTCCAACTTTGATGATTGTATGATTCCTACTGGAATAGGGTGGCACGGATCTATTTGGAAGATATGAGACATTTATTTTCCCCCATCTGACTAAATATATATATTTTATATCTCTGAATTAGTGATAGATTGGTAATAACTGTAACAGGGACTAACTGGTGCTTCTAGAGAAATGGATCAGCAATGCAGAAAATCAAACATCAGACCTCCTTGTACGAGTCAAGAATCCCATGGCCATGCAATGCAAATCTCACTCTGTCAGTGAACCTCTTGGCCAACTTTGAACAGAGTTCTGGAGGATTTGCCAAGTGAAGTGACAAAAAACCAGATACAAGAGTCCAGAAAACATGCTCTCCCAGCAAATGAACCTCCCTCCATGTAGCTGTTAAGTTGGATCCTTCCAGGTGCTAGCCCCTGTCTCAGAGCTCTGTATCTAGGCTACTCTGCCAAGGTGTCACAAGACACAAATCTGACATACCTTGCAGTCAGCACCAATAGGTTTTTTGCATTCCTCACAGGTGTTGGAATAAAGGTTCTCATAGCATTTCACACAGTAGGGGCTGTCTTCCTTCAGGATGTACTTCTTACCAAACAGGGACTCTTTGCAGTAGTGGCAGTCGAAGCGTTCAGTCATGTTGGTGTCTGGAGTTCAGCTATCCTGTCACAACGACAGAAACAGGCACATATCAGGCTGAGCTACACTTGACCCAGTCTCCCAGCAAAGGCTGATCAATTCTTGTTTATCACACTGTACCTCAATTTTAATCCAACTTTCAGACAGATAAATGAACACAATAGGAAAAAACAGACTATGTATTTTGCAGTGTTGAACAATGACAATAACCCATCTACTTTGGGCTGGACTCAATGATCTTAGAGGTCTCCTCCAACCTCTATGATTCTATGATACTTTAGCCATCCACTGACCCATCTTTGACCAGAGCTAGTGTTAGTAGAAAGAGGATGGAGTAGATCCTGAGACTGAAGAATTCCCATGGAATTTATGACTGGGATTTGACCGATAGGTCCAAAGCAAGAAGATGTCTCTGTAGGGGATGTAGGGAGCCAAGTACATTAAGAGGATGAACCAACTATTCTTCAAAAGCAACATCTCCTCCATAAGACAAGACAAGGGTTTGCATTGCTAGTAGACTTTAGTCATGCACAGGCTATTGGGCACTCTGTTAAGTGCCTCTGCACCTTTCTTGTCTGCACTCTCAGCAAGTCAGTGTCTGGCAATCATTGTCCTACAGGGACACACCAACACTCCATTTCTGCTCATGCATGGGACAGTAAGCACCTTTAACAGCAGGAGGTGTAGGGTTGGTGATTGTATATCTGATTCTTCTCTGATGCAATGGAATGAGTTAACCAACAGCTGTAGGTACTGGGACACACGAGAGCTAGCTGGAGTTTCACTGGAGTCATCAGTTTTTTTCTTAACCTGAGGCTGGCAGCATGTGTTGCACTTGAAATCTGTTTGGAGGTTACAGCTGGAGCAGGGCATAGCTGCCTACTTAGGAAAGGGAATTTCCCAAGCAGAAAGCACATGCCACCTGGACTGCATGATCTTCACTGCCTGCCAGGCCTCATCTCCTCTTTAAGCCACATTTGATCTATAAATCCTTAAATGTTTTGAGTACTAATGGCTTAAGTGGCTACCTCTGTCTTTCATGCACTAGTGACATTTACAGCAGCTGCAGTCCTTCTGCCAACTTCTGCTCTCCCTTTTAAACAAAATGTTGTTACTTGTTTAGTGTTCTTGGCACAGGTTGTTTGATTCTGGAGTTTGTCTTCTCCTTCTGGCAGCAGGAGTCACCCACAGGGCATTCTGAAACCCTGAGCTCTCCTCCAGGATTTCAGTTTTCATTCTTATCCTAGAATCACAGAATTTTAGGGGTTGGAATGGACCTTAGAGATCATCTAGTCCCATCTGCCCCTGCCCTGGGCAGGGACACCTCCCACCAGAGCAGGTTGCTCAAGGCTCATCCAACCTGGCTGTGAACACTGCCAGGGTTGGGGCAGCCACAGCCTCCCTGGGCAACCTGGGACAGTGTCTCACCACCCTCACAGGAAAACACCTTTTCTGAATATCTAACCTAAATTTCCCCTCCTTCAATTTGTACCCATTGCCCCTTGTCCTGTCCCTGCAGCTCCTAACACAGAGTCCCTCTGCAGCTTCCCTGGCACCCCTTCAGGTGTTGAAAAGTTACTCTGAGGTCTCCATGCAGTCTTCTTTTCTCCAGGCTGAACAGCCCCACATTCCTCAGCCTGTTTTCATAGGGGAGATGCTCCAGTCCTCTCATCAACTATGTGTCCTCCTCTGGACTTGCTCCATGTCCTTTGTTCAAATAGTCTGTATTTAAGACAGAAATCTGTACTTTTTACCAGACTTTATTAGTTTGGTTTTTTTTTCTGAATGATAGGATTTACTTGTGCATTTAATGTGTATTATTGCTAAGTTAAAGTGTGAGCAGAAACCACTTAGGAACTTGAATTTGTCACCTTTCTTCACTCTTAGTTCTTTCTAGCCCTGAATTAGATGTATGATCTCATGATCAACTGTCTGATATTTTGAGGATATTTTACAGGCTTTTTTTCTGCTCTGGAGAGAATTAAGTGTAAAATAATCATGGGGCCTGTCTACTAAAATTTGCCAGGAATTTAAACCAAATCATTTCATTGTTTTCTTGCAATCAAGAAATGTGAAGTCATGCTCAGTGCTCATACACTGAGCAATGTTTTTGCCTTTCCCTTTGTCCACATGGTCCTTTTCATTGCCAGTCCATTGATTCCCATCATATAGAAGCCCCTAATGCTTAGCTCAGCATAGGGTTTATGCACTGCTTTGAGCTTTAATGGAACAAACAAAGACCAAGAGACTTGCAGAGCTGTGATGGACACAAATTGCAATCCAAACTCCTTGCCATTATCTATTTCTTCCTCCTGTGTTTGATACTTGTTGGCTGTAAAGCTTTGTGGGCCAGACATTATTACACCTCTTTGTGGTACAACAAGGTCTTTAGATTTTATCACAGTAGACATTCTATACTCATGCTTTTTTCACATTGCTCTCCACATTATCATGAAGGAGAAATTGATTTTTCTGCCATGCAGTCTCCCTCCTACAACATCAGACACAACAAGTGCTTCTCCAAAATGAAAATCACTTCCTTTTACATGCCCAGAAGTTGCAGCTTATGCCAAATGTTAGCACTACCCACATTGTGTCTTCCAGGAAGAAAGAATTGGCAGGGAAATTACCAAATAGTTAATGGGCTGACTTAAAATTTATGGTTCTTTCCTCTTTTTCCCCTGTTGGCTCAGTCTTCATTTTACTAGCAGTAAATGCAGAAGTTTTCATATCCTCTCATAAAAATTAGGGTTCATCATGTCATTAAGAAATCATTTGCTGTTCCTCCATCCCATTATACTATTGACACCTGAAAATTCAGACCTTTCCTGCTTTCCCAACTACGTGATGTTCTGTTCATCTCTTATTTCACCCCTCCTAGGTTGTGTTGAACACTGAGAGGTGCACACACACACACACAAGAGAGAAAGAAGCCAAGGGAAACTGTCTAAAACATGTAGGAGTTGTTTAGTTTATGCAGTGACACTCTGATCTTTTGTTGTAACAGTATCTGGTGACACAGAATTAAGCCCCTGTAAAAGCCAAAGAGTGACTTGCTGCTGACCTCAATTAGGTCAATAGGTCTGGGGCTCTACCTACAGGATGTTCTGTTAGTGACCTGCACAGGAAATAAAAGGTCTTTGGAGACACCCATCCCCCTCCAAGATGTACACATATTTCTCCCACCTGACTATTTTTCCAGAAGAACTTTGCACACGGAGAATTTTCTATCTGTTTATTTCCCTTCCCCTGAGAAAGGAAGATTTGTGTCTGGCAACTCCAGTGACATGAGCCATACAGGTCTAGAGCATTTGGAAACAATTTATGTTTATGCTCCAAAGACTAAAATGCAAAGATTTATTTACAGCTATGAACTAGCAGTTCAAACTATGATGGTCTTTCTGGCAAGAAGTGATTGTTTTCTTGTAACTTAGACACTCTTGCCATATTCAGTACCTATCATCTCACTGTAGCAACAGCAAAACCCTCTCTGAAGACCTAAGCATTTTTCCAAAACAGGCCATAAGGAAAGGGAGAGATTGGAAAGAGGGGAAGGGGGAAACCTAATATTATTTCTCTTTAATTTACTTTGAGAAAAGAAGAAATGACCATTTGCCTGTAGTACTGACAAGAGGTTGGGAGGAAAAATGTGACATATGGTCAGAATGCACCTGAACCACAGTGTGTGGAAGTTAGCTGGTGGAGATGCACACCACGATCACCCAAAGAAGTCCTGTGTGTTTAGAGTCTGTAAAATGGATTAAGGGGTGGTAGCTCTCTTTCTTTGGCTGTCCAGGTGTAGTGTATCCTCTTCTTCATGGAATGAGTGCCCACAAACATTGCTATGACAGAGCAGAGGGAGAGCAAAGGGAACCTGAGTGCTTGGAGGTCTTGCTGGCCATAGGACAGGTGTTGCTGCATTGAATTTCTTGGATCCCTGACCCTCCAGCAGTGTGCTCCTGGCCATGAGGAGACAAAACAGCTGATACAAAAAAGGCAAGTCTCCCTCCATGGGCCACAGAAGGACATTTGCTTCCTTATGCTAAAGATGGTCAATGCAAAATCTAACCAGGAGATGAGAGGCAAGTGTTGCACAGCTCATCCTCTGGGAAGCACAGCCAGCCACTCTTCCCTTCCATAGACCCTCTGACCCTGCCAGTGGCTTCACTGCTGAGTGAAGGTGCACTTTGCGAGTAAAGACAGGAAAAGGACAATACATTTACAAGGATATTGAGACACTAAAGCTTGTTACGATGTTGTTCATACCAGCATCTTTGTGTAGGTCCTTCAAAAAGGGAGGCATGTCACTGCAGGGAACACGTTGTGTAACTTTGTGTCTCATGATCTGGGGTTTATGCCTAGCTTGTAAATGAGACATGGATGCTTAGGCAGATGTGGCTGCATTCATAGAATCATAGAATCATAGAATTTAAGGGTTGGAATGGACCTTACAGATAATCTAGTTCCGACCCCTGCCCTGGGCAGGGACACCTCCTCACTAGATCAGGTTGCTCAAGGCTCATCCAATCTGGTCTTGAACACTGCCAGGGTTGGGGCAGCCACAGCCTCCCTGGGCAACTTGTGCCAGTGTCTCACCACACTTAGAGTAAAAACTTTTTTCTCACATTTAACCTTGACTTTCCCTCCTTCATTATCTAATCTAAACTTCCCCTCCTTCAGTTTGAACCCATTTCCCCTTGTCCTATCACTGCAGTTCCTAACACAGAGTCCCTCTCTGGCTCCTTGTAGGCCCTTCAGATATTGAAAAGTTGCTCTGAGGTCTCCACACAACCTTCTCTTCTCCAGGCTGAACAGCCCCAACTCCCTCAGCCTGTCCTCATAGGGGAGATGCTCCAGTGCTCTTAGCAACTTCGTGGCTTCCTCTAAACTTGCTCCAACAGTTCCACCCCCTCTCTTTTAAACTTTTAAGTTGAGAAGAAAGCAGACACCTTTTTTTTGCTGCTGCCATGGAAGTGTAATCCTGAAGTAAACCCAACAAAAGAATTTGGCACTTTAAGAAATCAAGGCCCTTATGATGTGTCCTTGCTGTCCCATTAACCTGCCCAGGCTGCTTTACCAGTGTCCACATCAAGATTAGGATATTAGAAGTACCCATTTACAGAGGGGTTTGTTGCTGTCTCTGTGGATTTTAAGCTCAGAGTAGATATTCACAGATCTCTCAGAAGCTCTCCAGCAAAATCCAGGAAAACTTGGCTTGATAATTGAAAATAATAGGAATCATAACAAAAAAAAACCCAATAATAACAGCTCCCAAATAAAGAAAAATCTTCCTAAATATCCCACTCAGGTCTTTAGATGCTAAATCTTAAAAGCTATTCAAGCTTTTAATGGATTTTTAAAAGTTACCTTAAAATATTCTTCAAAATCAGTTAGGTTTTTGCAAGGATTCAGCTTTCTTGAACGTGTCTGATTCATTTTACCCATGGTATAACATTCCAATGTCTCTTTCTAAGTACTTGAAAAGAATTTTCTGTGCAGACAAACTGCATTAACATGTGCAGATAACCAAAGTATACCTAGCTCCTGTCTGGATTGCACAGTCAGCCTAGCAGGAATTGGAAAGTGGATAGTGTGCTGTATAAGATTGTTTTTCTTAACAGAATATTAATAATGAAAAAAAGGCAAAAAAAAAGTGTTTCTCATGTGGTAAGTTTCCTCATGCCTCTGGCTAAAGCAATCCCAGTTAGAGTAATGGAGAAGGAACACTCCACTTGTGGTTTCTGTGTGGTTTGTTGTGTTTGGCAGTCAATAAATACCTGCTCCAGTTTAGAGCCACTCCAGCAGTGGCAGAGTGAGCACTACTGGGAGTCACTACAGATACCACAGAAGAACTGAGCACTGATGCTTTGAAAGTGTATCCCACACAATTTACACTATGGTTATCTCAGGTTCACACTGAAATGACTGGGGGATGTATGGTCTTACCAACAGCCTTGCACACAGTCCAATTCCAAAAGGAACCTATTGAAATAAGATGGAACATGACTGTTGAATCTACCACAGCAAGGAAGAGTACAGCTCAGGTGGAAAGGCTTGCTCTTATTTTCTATTTTAAAGCCTTTCAAAACTGCTGTCTCGCTTCTTTCTCTTGCAGAATAAGCCAAAGCTTGTTCAAGGAGAAAGGTCAAATGCTTGAGATTACTTAAGCATAGAAATTTGTATTTCTAATAAAAGCATCTAAGCAGATAACAGAAAATGATAGGGGAGGAATATAGTACAAGGTTAATAAAACTGATAATTATCTCTGCCTCTACCCTGTGGAAATAATGTATAAGCTAAATGTCTGCAGACACTAAACTCCAATGGAGGTTTGTTTTCCCAGAAAATTATTGCTTTCTCTTATTGACAGGAACACTGCTAGTCTCAGAGAAATTAGACTCTTCAGATAAAAATATCCAGAAATGCCATGTGCTCCCATGCAGTGACATTTCCAAATTCTCCTACAGTTTGAAATCCTGCATACTGCTATCCAGGGCACAAAACCAGAACAGTGTCCCAGATAGTCTGTGCTTCCTTCTTTATAGAAAGGATACAAGAAAATCCAGAAGGACTCCGTGGAAGAAGAATGCTTTGGTGTTTGCTCTGCTTCTAGCAGAACAGCTCTGGTTCTGTTCACACAAGAATCAAGGTTGGAGGAGACCTCTGAGATCATCGATTCCAACCATTAACCTGTCACTGCTGGAACCCCTGAACCCTAAACCAGATCCTCCAGTGTCAGATCCAGATGCCTCTTCAACGCTCCCAGGGATGGTGACTCCACCCCCTCCCTGGGCAATATCCCAGTGCCTCAACACCCTCACAGGGAAAACATTTCTCCTCACATCCAATCTGACTCTGCCCTGGCTCAGCTCAAGGCCATTCCCTCTAGTCCTCTCCCTGCAGCCATGGCAGGACACACATCCCCCACCTCTCTCCAACCCTGGCAGGGAGTTGCAGAGAGCCAGGAGGTCACCCCTGAGCCTCTTCTCCAGGCTAAACAAACCCAACTCCCTCAGTCCTTCCTCATCCCACAGGTTTTCCAGCCCTTTGCTGCCCTCATTGCCTTTGGCTGGACTCACTCCAGTGCCTCAACATTCTTTTTAAATTGAGGGCCCCAAAGCTGAGCACAGCACTGAGCTGGGACCTCCCCAGTGCCCAGTGCAGGGGGATGAGCACTGCCCTAGTCCTGCTGCCACACACTGATCCAAACCAAGATGCCCTTGGCCTCCTTGGCCACCTGTGCACACTCTTGGCTCCCACTGAGCTGTGCCACCAGCACTGCCAAGTCCCTTTCTGACCAACACCTCTGTGCCCAGTCCTCCCCCAGCCTGGAGCTGCATGGGCTGTTGTGTCCCAAGGGCAGGACCAGCACTGAGCCTTATTGAACCTCATGCAGTTATCCTCAACCCACTGAGCAAGTCGGTCCAGATCTCTCTGTTTATTGAGGTAAGACCACAAAGTCTCCTGTCCAAGATAACTGACACATGTGGTGATTTGAGGGATCAGTTAGAGAGCACAGATATCAGCTCCCAAGGTACCAGTGGTGCATGAGACACATAGAAGAAAGCACATAAAGACACAGTGAGCTTGGGGATATGGACATAGGCAAACTTTTTGTGGGCAAGATCCTTTCTAACTGAAGAAGGAAGATGTTGAATCCACCATGGAGAGATGCACAGCCTAGTATGGAGGAGTGGAATTCATCATAGGCAAGATCTTGGTCTCTGAAAACACTTTTGCTCTAAGTTTTTTAAGTGTTTCAGAGCAATGACAAAATACATCTAGGCAAATGCTTACAGGTATTTCATGGTTTTATGCAACTTACTGATTTTATTATGCAAGATGAAGCAAAGAAAGAGTGGTGGGTTTTGAGTCCTTATGACTATGTTTGCTAAGGGTGTAGAACAACCTCTGCTATCAAAAGTGATACCTTAGACCTTGGTCTGCTGTGGTTGATATATTTGCAACTTGAAAGTCAAACATTTGCTGTGAAAGGGAGAGATGAATATTCTTATGTCAGCATTATGCTCACCTACATTCTTACAGCATATGTACAGTAGCCACTTAGCATCCTAGTTAATTTTATCCAATATAAAACAGAAGAATATGTGAAAAGGAACAAAATTAGGACTGTAACTTTTCCACCTGGCATGAGTATTTTGATGCTCATCCTTAAGCTAAGGCTTTAGTGGTTTTTAATCAAATTCCTCCTCTATATATAGCTAATTAATATTGTTGCAATGTTAATGCTTCAGTGGCTGTCAATGTATCCAAGATTTATTTTCCTGAAACCTGTCATTACCCTGCCATTTCACACTCTCACTTGGGGTGAATCTGCATCACAAATAACTGTGAATATGTAAATGAAGCATTAAAATTACACCATTAGAATTAATCAGTCTAAAAATGCAAATGATGAGATTCCCCCAATCTCTGAAGCAGTACCCAAGTGAGAGAGGATGATTGCCTACAACACTACACCATGCAGAGTTTGTCTGAAGATGCTCAGGATGGATTTATCCATCAGAGAAACATGAATGAGGCTCAGACCTGAATGTAGCTGGTCCATGGGGACAAAAAAAAAAGAGTGTGAGTGGCCAGCAGCAAGAGGCATTGCTTGTGTCTGATGGTGTTAACATTTATCTCCCTTAACCCTGAATTCCTGCTCCATGTGAGGTGAGGCAAGGAGGAGAGGACATCAGCAGATAAGGTGTTCCTTGGCTCTCAGGCTCAGGGTCCAATGCCCTGGAGAACTGAGCCAGGGGACACTCGTGAATATAAGTCTTTGCAGCTCTCCTCATCCCTTTCTTTTGGGATGAAAGCTTGCATTTGCAGTGTAATGCAGCAGAAACTGTCACTGACCTTTACAATTGTGGGTGTTGTACTTTATCTTCAACTTTAGGGTTTTATGGTTTTGCTCCTGATGTTCAGAGCATGGTAGGATCCTGGAGGACTGTGTTGTGTGTGATCAAAGGAGTTGTCTGATCTTTTTTTCCAATGCAAAGTGTGCCAGCTGGTAGAGGTGATGTCTGTATGGGCAGGAAAGATGTGATTTCAGGGAAAGTGCTTCCCTAGACTTCTTTAAGAACCTGTATAATCATAGATAGGAAAGAGAACATTGTCTGCACCTAAGTACTTCAGCTGGGAATCATCACTATATGCTCTTCATGGTAGGAGCTTTGCATAGAAAAAAAATATCTGGCATACTACAGCCACTGCTATGGGATCTCACAAAACCTGTATTTTCCTATAAATCCAAACTATCTGGGAGTGATATTTTGGTGTTTGCATGTGTAGCACTGCTGATTCCTATGGGAGAACCAAAAATAAGTATATTCCACTCCAGCATTTTAGCCATCTTGGGATGTTCCAAGCTTTCTTAAAAGGCCACAAGGACTGATCCATCCCCTGCCTCAGGTGTGCTAGTCACATGGAGATGTCAGGTGGGAACCCCAGGTTACTTTTATGAATTTTACTTGTCAGCAATAGCATTTTGTGTCTTTTCAGCTGCCCCACTCACCTCACCCACCTGTTGGTTTGCAAGCCAAAGATAATTATCTATGCTATGGCTAGGGTTAAAAACAGTTTTATTGGTGCTCTGCTCAGAATTTGGATAGAGTAGAATCATAGAATCATCAAGGCTGGAGGAGACCTCTAAGATCATCAAGTCCAACCATCAACCTGTCACTCCTGGACAGGTAAATCTTAAACCAGATCCTCCAACATCAGATCCAGACACTTAAACCCTTCCAGGGATGGTGACTCCACCACCTCCCTGGGCAATCTATTCCAGTGCCTGAACACCCTAATGGGGAAAACATTTCTCCTAACATCTAATCTGACTCTCCCCTGTCTCAATTTATGACCATTCCCTCTAGTCCTCTCCCTGCAGGCATGGCAGAAAGAAACCACTAGAGAGTAGTGACACTATGTTGTGTTAGAACTGAGTTTTCAATATAGCATCTCACATCCTCTTTTTGCAAATTTTCCCCAAATGTGGCCAGGAATATGCACAGGCTCTATTGAAAGAGCATCCTTAGGAGTTCATCCTTTCCTAGGTATATGCACAGGGGCAGAAAACCAACATAAATTTTTATAAAATTTAAAAAAACCTCACCCAACAAAACCCAATTTTTTCTGCCCACCATATCCAAATGCCTGAAACAATCATTTTCAAAGTTTGCCATCTGTCTGATAACAGGCACAGAAGATTTTTGGCCAGAAAGCAGGGACTGCCATAAATTGATGAACTGATGAAAATAGGGTTCAAAGCAGGAACCCAATGACAAACCTTCATTGTAACATTCCTTCACATTTGGATGCATTAGCATATCTAATAACACACAACCTTCTGTTGGTTGCTTCTAGGACAATTCCTATTTAAGACAGCACACTAATATGCATAGCCATCAATAATTGTTCTAGCTACTGACTGTGGCAATCTCAGTGTCAATCAGCAGTCAGCAACCTCAGTTATACCTCTAGATAGGAGTCAGGGGAGTAAAAATCACAGACTGACTTGCTGGTATGTATTTTTTATCGGGTTTGGGAGATCGAGTAAAAATCACAGACTGACTTGCTGGTATGTATTTTTTTTTGGGTTTGCTTTCTTGTGGCTATGTGTGTCTCTGTACACAGCCTAGCTGAAATATGCAGGTATCTGGCCAACTAAATAAAAACCTTTGGGGGAGTAGAAAGTTTAGAACTGCCATTAATACAGACAAGGAAAGTTGGTCTTTCCTTTATTACATACATAGAGAAATCCACGTTAGCATACAGAAAGGATTGGGTTATTGTGCCTGCACCTTTCTTGTGGCTATGTGTGTCTCTGTACACAGCCTAGCTGAAATATGCAGGTATCTGGCCAACTAAATAAAAACCTTTGGGGGAGTAGAAAGTTTAGAACTGCCATTAATACAGACAAGGAAAGTTGGTCTTTCCTTTATTACATACATAGAGAAATCCACGTTAGCATACAGAAAGGATTGGGTTATTGTGCCTGCACACACATGCACACAGGGGGAAGCACAAAAAGAAGGAATTCAGAGCGATTGATTGGGATTTGTATTCTGATTTATTCCCTCCACACCAAAAGGAGAAACACAATGCTGATGGATCCCCGTTTTTCCCACACACAATCTGCCTGCAAAGAGGAAAAGCTACCTTTGTTTCATGTCATCTGCTCTTGCTACAGTGCAAAAAACGCTCCTTTGTTGAGCTCGGCAGCAGGAGTGTGCACAGAGGTGTAAGGAAGCTCAGACCCCAGCTTTTCTACTTTTTTTTTTTCTTTTTTTTTCTCACCTCCCCGCTGGATCACACACACAATACAGTCATTAAAAATACCCACCCATCATCTCATCAGCTCACTGATGTGTCACTTTACTGATGGACATGCGGCAGCAATTGCTGTGCTCAGAAATTCGTCTCTTTCTCCTCTTCACACCCCTCGCAGTGCGCTCAGGAGAAAAGGGGACAGGCAATCCTCACATCCTTCCCCAACAACCCACTGGGGCATTAATCCACCCACTCCTCCTCTCTGCACCCTTTGTTCAAAGCGACACCTTCAAAGCTGTGTGAGTGGGGAGAGAAGGGGAAAAAAGGGATGTTTACTTACAGAGCAGGATCAGGCAGTTAGTGTCACCTCCTGGACCAGGGGCAGGGGGTCACATCCATTAACAAATGTGCAGAGAGCACTCTGGCCTGCTTGCAGAGGAGAGCTGGACAGCCAGCTGGGGCTTTCTACTGCCTGCACAGAGCAGCTCCTCCGATCCCAGCTCTGCAGGCAGTGTTGTGTGGAAAGAGGCTGCTGCCTTCCCCAGCCTAGTGAAACCCCTCTCTATCATTTTACCATATAAGGAGACAAAAGCATTGGAGACATTCATTCTTTGAGGCTCTCTGCAGCTGGCATTCGACACTTTTCCTATTCCAAGGGTGTCAATACTTCCCCCTCCTTTAAGCATCTTGTCTTTCTTGGCCCCCTTCCTAAAAATCAGGCTCCCCCTCCCCTCCTCCAGCCTTTGTTTCTCTAAACCCCTGATGCTTATTAATAACATGGCTTTGCAAAATCCAAGGGCTTGTTCCTTACAGAGGGAGAGGTTTCACAGCAACTCAAGCCCAAACATTTGTAAGGCTCTTCACCTGGCTGAGAGAATAAAGTGTTGGGTTAAAATTGGTCCGAGGCTTTATTTGCTTTGGTCATTTTGCCTGCTGTGACTTAGTGCCTTGCCCAAAGAAAAGTGAAACAAGCTGTCTCTCTTCTCCTTTGTGAAGAAGTGCATGGTTTTATGAGGAGCAAGTGTACAGTCATTTCTTTACGAGCATACAGAGCCCATTCTAGTTTCACTCCACCCTTCTTTCTTTCCAAGTTCCCCCATAGTCAGGAGGAAAAAAAGAAGAAAAGCAGGAGAAATTAATGAAACAAAAACCCCTCTTTGTGTAAGAGAAAGCCAAAGGAACAGATTGTCTCAGCACATGCTCAGTACCCAGCGGAGAGCCCTGCCAGCGGGCACGTGTTAAGGAGAGGGGGAACTATTAATCCTCCTATAACCAGGAACTCATTTTTCTGCTACAAAATCCAATTTCATCTATCAACCATTCTAGCAGAAACACATTCTGTTAATCAAAACAGTGAGGGTCCTGGGAAACCTCCCAGAGGAGAGAATTTTGATCAGGGGAAGATGGGAGATGTCTGCTCTCTGCAGTTGGAGGGGTAGGGTGGGGAGGTTTTCAGGGTAATTCTTCAGTAATGCCTGCTGCTTGCCAAAGGGAGGTGCTTTCATTTGAATGCTTTCCACCTTAAGGGAAACCAGTAAGATAAAAATGTCAAGCCCATTAGCCTGGGACAGTGTTGCTGCTGTTTTACATCCAGAAGATGCAAGGTAGTCTGGAGTACTTCTGTGTTGGGCACTGGGTCCTGGCACATGTCTGGGCAGTGGTGCAGGTGTGAACATGGGTTAGCTGAGGGTTTTTCCTGCAAAACAAACTTATGCCAGAACTCTGACCTGTGCTTGCTGTCCTCTTGTGCACCCAAATGCTAGTCAGACTTGGAATGGGGCTGAAATGTGTCAGTTGGTCTCAGTGCTACTCCAAATCTAGAAAGACACAGACAGAATCAAATGTTGGGGAAGGGTCATTCCTAGTTCTTCTATCAGAAGCCAAATCTCCTTTACAGATGTGATTTATCTTGATGACCAGCAATGGCCATGAGTCTGTCTGCCATTAGATAGAGCCTTTGCTATTGTGTTTTCAAAACACAAGCATCATGCCCTGGAGGACTGACCATGGGCATATGGGATTAAGGATGCCATGGCAATTAAATCTTAATTAAATCAAAACTGCTGCACTCCCCAGTCACATGGGGAGTCCCTGACTCTTCCCTTGCATTTGCAGTGGCACTGGAAGGTGAATTAAACCAGACAGTGAGCAATTTTCAGTGAGCCCTTGAGCTACCCTGGAGCTGCACCTATATCTTGGGAGAGCTACTGCTTGGGTTTCGAGTTCCATCAGTGACTTGCTGGGTGCCCTTGGACAAGGTATTGCATTGTTCTGTACTTTAGATTCACTGTCTGTAAATAGAGAGATCAGGACTGCCAAACTCATATGTGAGTTGTCAACAAATTTACGAAGGATTAGTTAGTGCATCATCACCATAATCATCATCGTTTCTTTCATTTAGATTAAACTATTGCACAGTGACTACAATAATAATTTATTTCCACCTTAGTTACAGTTCTTACCTCAGCTCTGATTTAGAAGTGCATATAAAGGAAAAATAAAAGGGCCTTGAAGGTGATTACATTTGGCCTATTTGAGCCAGTTCACCTCCAAACTTTTCTGAACAAAATAAATATTCTGAATGTGTTACTTAATTTTTTCAATTTCCAGTATATTTTCATTTCCCTATCTGTCCATTGACAGTTACAGCAGCAACTCTGACAGAGATTTTTGGATGTGACCTGCAGGCATACACAGCAAGTGTTTTCCACAATTACAATCCAAAATATATACTGGCTCCAGCTGAAATGGTTTATTTTAACTGTTGCAGGTCATGGGTTGACTTGAGATTCAGATTCGTTGTTAGGAGAAATGTTTTCCCTGTGAGGGTGTTCAGACCCTGGAATAGATTGCCCAGGTGGAGTCACCATCCCTGGAAGTATTGAAGAGGTGTCTGGATCTGGTGCTGGAGGATCTGGTTTAGGGTTTAGGGGTTCCAGCAGTGACAGGTCAGTGTTGGACTTGATGATCTTCGAAGTTGTCTCTAATCTTGATGATTCTATGACTTTAGGAAGATAAGATAATTTTTTTGTCTGATTTAATCTAACATCTCCAACTCCTTGAAGGCAGAAGAGCCTCTGGCAATTCAAAACTCGATGACCTGTGGGCTCACTATGGGACTTGACACTCAGCAGCCCTGTCAAGACTGCATGGACCTGTGAAAGGGATGAGGGAGAGTTACCAGGCAGCATCTTCCCTCATCCCATGATGAGATGTACACCCTCCATCAAACACCACTAGGGAAGATACAGTAAACATCTGACCTCTTATCCTTCTACAGGAACTCCAAAACTACTCACACCACATTTTTGTCTGGTCAGCAAATATTCATCAGTGATTGTTAACCCCCATCCCTTTCCTACCAGCATCAAATACACGAGGCATGGCTGGGTGGGAGAAAACTAAATTTCCTTAAGTATCAGAGAGATGGGGAGGAAAGGTCAGGGGCTTTGTTCACTGACAAATTTATCATGTCACCCATTTC
>NW_008673255.1:0-328 GCF_000695815.1 Acanthisitta chloris
GGTGGGGGATGTGGTGGTTGGTGGATGATGAAGTTTTCAACAGTGGGTGATGTAATGAGAGCCACCAGCAGAACTTCTTCCTTGGACTTCCAGCAGGCAGACTTTGACTTGTTTAGGAGATTGATTGATGGAGTCCCTTGGGAGTCAGTCCTGAAGGATAAAGGAGTCAAGGAAGGTTGGGATTGTTTTAAACAAGACTTGCTGAAGGTAGTGTAGTGACAGGGCATGCGGATAAGGCAGAGGTGCTCAACGCCTTGTCTTTAATGTCAAGACCAGTTGTCCTCAGGATGCCCAGCTCCTAGAGCTGGAAGTTGGTGATGGGGCGGTG
>NW_008673255.1:515-886 GCF_000695815.1 Acanthisitta chloris
GATCTCACCAAACCACTTGCAATCATCTACCAGCAATCCTAGATAACTGGAGAAATTCCAGATGACTGGAAAACTGCAAACATGACACCCATCTTAAAAAGGGTTGGAAGGAGGATCTGGGGAACTACAGACCTGTCAGCCTAACCTCAGTTCCAGGCAAGGTCATGGAGGAGATCATCCTGAGTGCCATCACATGACACATGCAGGGCAACCAGGGGATCAAGCCCAACCAACATGCATTTATGAAAGGAAGGTCCTGCTTGACCAACCTGATCTCCTTCTATGACAAAGTGGACCTGCTTAGCAGATGAAGGGAAGGCTGTGGATGTGGTCTATTTGGACTCCAGCAAGGCATTTGTCACTGTCTCCCA
>NW_008673256.1:0-852 GCF_000695815.1 Acanthisitta chloris
CGGTTTGAGGGGGTTCCCTCCCTTTTGGGGGTCCCCCTCGACTTCGGGGGTGCTCCCACCCCCTGGTTAGGACCCCCCTGTGTTCCTATGCCTTTGGTTTCGGGGTCTCCCCTCATTGCGGGGTGTCCCCGGATTTGGGGTTCTTTGGGGGGTCCCCTCTGCTTAGGAGCCCACCCGGATTTTAGGGTTCCCCCTACCTAAGGGGTGCTCCCCCACCCCTATTTAGAACAGCATCCCCCCGTTCCTATGCCTCTGGTTTTGGGGTCTCCCCTGGTTTTGGGGTGACCCCTGATTGAAGGACTCCCCTAGAAGTGTGTGTCGCCCCCCGATTTGGGGGTTCCCCTGCGCTTTGGGGGTCCCACACCCTATTTAGGACCCCCCCCATGTCTCTGATTACGGGTGTCCCCTGATTTGGGGGTGTCCCCCAACTTAGAAGTGCTCCCCCCGATTTTGGGGTCCCCCACTTCCAGGGGGTTCCCACACCCCTAGTTAGGACCCTCCCGTGTTCCTATGCCTCTGGTTTGGGGGTGTCCCCTCGTTTTGGGGTCTCCCCTAGTTTTGGAGTGACCCTGGTTCGGGGTGACCTCTGATTTGGGGGGGGTCCCCCCTTAGAAGTTTGTGCCCCCAATTTGAGGGTGTCTCCTCCGAATTTGGGGTCCCCCACTTCCAGGGGGTTCCCACACCCCTAGTTAGGACCCTCCCGTGTTCCTATGCCTCTGGTTTGGGGGTGTCCCCTCGTTTTGGGGTGTCCTCTGGTTCGGGGGGACCCTGATGGAGGGACCCCCTTATTTGTGCTGCTCCCCCCAGATTTGGGGGTCCCCCCACCTTGGGGGGGTTCCCACGCCCCTAATT
>NW_008673256.1:876-1270 GCF_000695815.1 Acanthisitta chloris
TGACTCTGGTTTTGGGGTGTCCCCCTGGCTCGGGACGCCCCTGATTTGGGGGGCTCCCCCCCCTTAGAAGTTTGTGCCCCCGATTTGAGGGTGTACCCCCCCATTTTGGGGTCCCCTCGACTTCGGGGGGGCTCCCACACCCCTGGTTAGGACCCCCCCCGTATTCCTCTGCCCCTGGTTTGGGGGTGTCCCCTCGTTTCGAGGTCTCCCCTGGTTTTGGGGTGACCCCTGATTGAGGGACCCCTCTATTTTTGCTGCTCTCCCCTTAATTTGGGGTCCCCCCGATTTCGAGGGGTCTCCCACCCCCCTATTTAGGACCCCCCCGTATTCCTATGCTGCTGGTTTGGGGGTGTCCTCGGGTTTGGGGCCTCCACACCCACTTAAGACCCTCCCA
>NW_008673257.1:0-36439 GCF_000695815.1 Acanthisitta chloris
GTGGCACTTAGGGCCATGGTCTAGTAGTGACTGTAGGGTTGGACTCGATGATTTTTGAGGTCTTTTCCAACCCAGTTGATTCTATGATTCTATGATTCTGGAGACTTAATATGACTGTTGTGTGTTTGTAGTCGACTTGTGACTGTGGCCATTAAGTACTGTTAACATCAAAGGGTTTAGGTTAACCATCTGAGTGGCGCTGAGGTTGGGCTGTTGGCCCAAGCAGCCCATGCTAACTGTCTTGTCTCCTCCACTGAGAAGAGAGCTCCAAACAGGAATTTCTTGCAGTGACATGCTGAGCAGAGAGCTGACAGCTGTTGGTGAGTACAAGGCCTTAGGCTAAACCACTCCTCTCTATTTTGGGACCAAATACCTCATGCTGTGCCATTCAGGGTTCACTGCTCTAACCTGGGTGGCAAGAACATCTCCTCATATGTCATAGAGCTTAAGTTGGAGGCTGTGGGAGAAAAGCATTTTATTGTCCGGTATTTCGAGAGTCACTGATGCAGAGCTTAGTGTCTCATCTTGGTCAGAAAATTTCCCACTCTTCTCTAGAGTAGAAAACTGTATTTCAGTTGCCCATGTAAAATGTAGCAGTGTGGACAGGCTGGACGAAACGCTGTTCTTTCAACCCATACTGGGCTGTGACTTGTCAGTGAGGACTTCTCTTAACTGTGGAAGAAGGTGCAGTTAATAAAACATAAAGTTTCTAGGACCTCAGGCAGAGACTTTTTAGTTTTCTTCAGTTCAGCCCCATGTTCTCATTTTTACATGGCACTTGAGTCTCTTGTCATGCAAAGCCTTTCTTTTGTTAAATGTGTGAAACCTTTGGGTTTCAGACCATCTTTCTGCCTCCTCTGGCTGTCCAGCTAGTAGGTTTGCTGGCTGAGTTCTTGCTCGAAGAGAACAGTGCTGTTCCACACAATGAAGTCATCTCTGGCTGCCTTGAGATCACTGTGGACTTTGAGCCCTTTCCTGACATTTGAGTCTCATTAATTGGGTTAACAAGATGCTATCTGCACTCTATACTTATGTAAATAGAACCTGCTAGCAACGATCTTAATGGCACCTGATATATCACACTGCCTTTACATCTATCAAGAGGTACCACTTCCAAAAGCAGGCTGTGTTCTTGGTCCCATGGGTCCCTTTATAAGCTGCAAGAAATGCTGGTGGTCAAGGCCAACTGTTCAGATGTCTTTCAAGTGTCCCACTGGTGACCAAAACTCACTTTGTCAAGATGACAAATGGCTTGTGCATACCCCATTCACCTTAGAGCTTCCCTCTAATGTCAGGTCCATTCACTTGTCAGAAACAGGTATTTTTTTTACTTCCTGCAGTGCAAGTAGGGCAGGGGAAAGGAAGGAGTGAGGAGAACACAGGCTGAGGAAAGAACTGCCTGTATGGCTTCTATTCAATGTATTATTATAGTTGAGATTTGCAAGCTTTGGACACAACAGAACCTATTTGTTTGTACATGTGCAAAACAGAAAGAAGAGAATTTGCTTTTCAGAAGTGAGAACTGCCCCCGCAGCGGTACAATTGTGCAAAAACATGTTTTAACAGCAAGATTTTTCAAGAAGAATATGGTTGTGCAAGATTAGTTTCTTATTTTGGACAGCAAACTTCTTTACAGAGCAACATTTAAAAATAACTGTTCAATTAACAGGGTCTACCCAGAGCATAGGGTATTGTGCATGTGTTTGCACTGAAGAGCTCAGCTCAAACCCCTGAGCTCTCATGGGTGGTTTCATTGACTGCAATGGTATTATTATGTTACCAAGTGATCACTGCTGTGATTGAGAGCTCCTACATCTCACCCAAAAGCATCAATGGCCAGGCCACAAAGTATGGTCAAAGTCAGCTCAAGGACTGTGAAAGCAACTTTGACAGCTTTGGCTTTTAGTTTCTTCTCAATGACTTCCATATCGCTTTTGCTAAGTTCACAAGTCAAAATACACTTTTTCTCCTAGTAGCTACAGTGTTGGCTGAAGTTTTGAAATTCACAGTCTAACAATCTGGCAATGTGATTGATCGCAACAAAGGAAAGCTTATTCCTCCTTTCTTCTGTGCATCTGATGGAAGCTTTGCATCCATCAGAAGTCTGAGCAGATGTGATGTAGAAACGCACAGAAATGAGATGTGTCAAATTAAACATTATGGTGGCATATATTTTTCTGACTAAATTCTCCCATGACCTTGAGCCATCCTTGCTGGCACCAACTCGATGGAGGCTGCTTGAGCATCACAAGCTACCCATGACCTAGGATTACTGCTGCACCTATGAGATTTTACTAGTGAGCAGCAGTTGCAAAAAAAAAATGAGTGAGCTCCTGTGAATCAAAGGCAGCATTTAAGGACTCTGGAAGTTTTTGCCCCCTCCAAATAGTTCTGCCTGAAATGCTGTTTTCCCTTGTCTCTTCCCAATTTTCTTTATACTGACTGACAAGCTGGGGACTGCCCCTTCTCTGTGCAGACTGCTGTGAATATCCTTCTCTTTTTTCTAATACCACTGTGTAGCACAGGCAAGATCATGTAAAAAAAACAAATGCAGGGTCAGTGCTCAATTTTCTTGCAAGTTCATTAAAACAGCAGTGTCTGGAGGCCTTTTGCCTAAACAATTTTATAATAGAAAACAGACTCTCATTGCTTTCTTTTGGGCTACTATTTTTATTTGGTTGTTGTTCCTCAAGCGTTTTGGTCCTATTTCAAAACTTTCTTCAATTAAATGAAGAGGGTGTTTTTTTGGTGCTTTCCAGTTTAAAAGCTGTGCTATTACTGCAAAACCTCTAGGAGTCCTCTGGATTATGAAGCTAGGATTGACAGGGTTTTTCTTCTCAAAATAACATTTAAAAAACCAACATGTAGATTAAAATTTTGAAAGAAAATCAAAACCCCTCCCCTCTCCCTTCTCCAGCCGAGATCTCCTGTTGCTGCTTCTGGCATGCATCACATCTTTGAGGATACAGTATCATGAGAAAACTGTCACTCGGTGATATATTAGGGTAATATATCATGAGAGCATCATTTCTTTAGAGGATATGGGCAGTAAAAGACATGATTCTGGCCAGACAGAGCAGCAGGGGACCCTGCTTTTTTTTTCTTTCCTTTTCTTTAATCTAGCCCTGTTTTTGTGTTGTACAGAAGCAAGTTTCTTCATGGGATATGACTTGTTTCAGACTAAGTTAGGAGGCCCATTGGGCTTTTTAAACCCTTTAAGAAGTGCATGGCCTCAAGGGCTGCTTTGTTCAAAGCTTTTAGAACACACTCAGGCTCAAAACTAGAGTATTTGCCACTGCCTAAATCTCCAGTGTAAAGATTGTGTAAGCAGACTTCAGACAGAGAAGGCAATAAAGATGCAATGGCAGGTAACTATTGTTTGGATAATATATTTGTAGATTTAGCCCATCAAAATGTGATGAAATTATATTTATAAAAAAACCAGTCAGTGCATCTCTCTTAAATAACTGTCAAATGAAGTTTTAATTCACATCATAGAAGAAAAATTATTATTGGTCAGTATTCAGTCTGTAATAGAAAATCTAGTTATCCAAAAATAGAAATTCTGAACTGATGGGCTTTGATTCTGATGTACTCTATTATTGGGCTATGGAGGTTTTTTTGTTTTGTTTTTCTGTCATGGACAATGTCTGCTGGAAAACAAACAACACAGTCTGTAGGACTATGATTATATTAGTTAAGAAACAAAAGTGGAGTATTGTTAGGGCACTCTTTTGGTGGGACTGGGTTAATTTTTGACATGACACCGTGGCATGATCTAAAATTTGTTGCATTCAAATGGTTTAATAATTTATTTTAAACCTTTGGTGTAATCTGCTTTACCCTCTATGAAATCAAGTTGATATTTATCAGTGCCATCTTTAACAATTTTTGGGTCTAGAATTTACTTAGGATATTTTCAGACCAATTTGGCTTGGCAAATTTCTTCTCCAAGCCATCCTATGGCACTAAAGGGGGCTCAGAAGAGGAGCATGCTGTAGGAGGTAATACACCCAGGGCAGCAATGCTGTTCCACCATCTGTTGACTTCAGCTGTGTTTGGGTGGCCTCTGAATCAAGCTCAGGTAGTGGAAGCTTTTATGGCTCTTAGCTGCTCATCAGTTCTCTGGGAGAATGAATTCTGCCCCATCAGCTTCAGCTGGGGTAAACCAGACTAGGCTGAACCACGCCTTCAAGATCACTAATTCAGCTCAAAGTAAGTTGTGCAGTGATCATACAAAACATTTTGCTGACTGATCTGAGTGACTGAGAATATCCAGTATGGGGTAGATCATAAACTCACGGGGTTGGATCAGTGAGCTGTAACCTTTTCCAGCAGCCTGGGTACAGGTTTGAGCTTCAAATTGACAGGTATTGCCTGTGACTCCTTTTTTTTAGGTGTTGTCATCAGATTTAGGTGACTGATAATTAATACAAATTCTTTATTGACAAAGTAGAAAAATCATTCTGTAGGTTAAAATTTGCAGAAGCAGCCATGAATTTTAAATGCATGCATCTCATGTAATGCAAAGGTGTCTCCCAAAAGAATCCAAGTGTGTACCCCTTCACTGAAACCTGGATCCTGAATTACTATAGGTATTTTTTTGACTACAGTACAAACTGCTGGGAATCTGTGAAGACTCTGTCTCTTATTGCTAGAAGACTGTCATGCCATTCTGTTGACTAGCAAAGAGTTTTACCTATAACTGCACAGCTGAAGAGCTCTAATCCAAAGTGGCACTTGGAGGTTGTGGTGGAGGTAGGGATACTGAGAGCTATGCAGTCTGGATCCTGCTCTGGCTTTTTCTCTGACTTAATCTTCAGTTACATTAATTTGTCTTGGCTATGTATACTTTGTCCATAAGTTCACTGGAGCAGGGATGTACTCCTTGCATGTGCTCATACAATGTCTGATGTAATGGGGCCCTGATCCCAGCTGCAGCCTTAGCATCAATGCAAACAAATGTAAGAGGAAGAGAAAGTGCTTTTTTTTTCACCATATACTAGTGCAGCAGCCTGCTGTCAGGGAGTGCTGGGATTGCAGCAGGCCACTAAGGTCACTTTCCTCGTGCTGGTGTACATCATTTAGCACAGTGAAAAAAAAATCTGTTCAGTATATAAGGGATTGTGAGTGATGTATCCTGAATGATTTGCACATACCCATGTCTTCCTCACAGCAGTGGGGAATAACCTTTTGCAGTCAAATTCAGTGTCATCTTTCAGCAGGGCCTTTGTTTTAATCATCTATCCTAGGGAGGAGGGAGAGCTCAAATTATGAAGGGGGATGGTTGATGCTGGCTGACCACCACCACAGGGAGAGCTGCAGCCTCCTCCCTGCTCACCCTGAGAGGCCAGATAAGCTAAACAGATTACAGGGATGAGGGGGTAAATTGGAGGCTACAGAGTGCTCTGCTCAAAAAAGGAAAGAGAGACTCTGTGAACTGAACTGGCATTTTCTGTTCCCACTGAAATACCATATTGCATCTAATGCAATTCATGCTGAAATCACAGTCATGTTGTGCCATGGGCAAGGGCCTAATGCCGAGCATACTGAAGCATATGTTTAGCTTCACTCCTGTGAGTTCTCCCATTGCAGTTGAAGACACACTTAAAATAATAGCACCTAGCTCTCTCTTGGTGAAGCATATGCATTGGTGTTTGTAGGTTTATGTGGGTAAATGGAGAGAATGGTATAATTTTGCAGAGAACAGACATTGTTTCATAGGGAAGTATTTTTCCCATCTTGATTTAAAAACACATCTAGTGTGCTAAACTGTTTTTGTTATTGTACCCACAAAATTAATTTTTGCAAGGAAAAACCACCCTACAAGTAATTGGAGAGAGGAACAAGGGAAATGAGACCTTATCATCTCCCTTGACAGTGGTTTGAAATGTCTGCAAACATCTCTCCTTGGGGGGTGGTTTCTCCTCCCTGAAGCCAAATTGTGCAGCTCTTCCTTAAGCAAAGAAATACTCATGGAAGACAGCAGTCCCACAGTTTTAGCAGGGATTGCTTGCTTGCATCAACTCCACCAGTTAAAGGGTGGTTTGTAAATCTGACCCAAGACAAGTTCCAGGCAGGAGTGCCAAAGGAGCAAGGGTACTATTTTCAGAATGAGCCTCAGGATTTGTCTAGACCATGAGTTACACACGTGTCTGAGCCTGTTTTTGCATTCAAGTTGGCCCAACATTGGAGCTGTTTGCACGTAAGCATAGGTGCAGGCATCTTGGGAGCATAGTGCTCCCAAGCTTTGCTGAGGGACAGAGCCTGTAGCCAGCACTGGCCCAAATCTTTGCTCATGTGGTCTGTGTGGACAGAGTGTGACTCTGTGCACTACAGAGGATACTCTGGCCATGTGCAATACTTGGCAGAGAGTCCAGCAGCATGGTCTAAAAGCATGTGGATCATGGCACATGATGTGAGCCTGCCCTTTGCCTTGTGGTAGAAAGGTTGCCTATGTGGATTGAGTGCACTTGTTTCATTAATTTTAAATGGCTTTTTCTTCTTCTATGGTCATATGTGCATATTTGAAAGCTGCATCCTAAGTTCCTGGGGGGTAACTTTTGTCATTGTTTGAAAATTGCTATTGTTTTCAGGGATGATCCCATAGGGTTCTTCTGGCAGAAACTTAAGAACACACTGAACTACTTTGTGAGGAGTCCTATCAGAGTTACTAGTGGTACTGTGATGAATAATGATTAAAAATTTAATGTTTTCAGGATTAGCTGTTAATGGTAGTTGGTATTTCTACCTAATTGTCTATCTTGCTTTTATTATTTTTCTCTCCACAGCATTTTTTTTGGTTAAGTGAAAATTTAAGAGATGTTTTTCCTATTCAGTATAAATAGTTAATATCCTCAGGATATCAGAAATGCAGTGCAAGGTTCCTAAAAGCATTTTCAATACATAAAAAGAAAAAAAAAAGGAGAAAAAAAGAGATTCTCATTGTGGAAATCTAGGCCCCTAAGAATGTGCATCTGCAAGTTCTTCAGCAGCACAGCAGTGTGACAGCACACCAGTGGGCTTGGGGTACTGCTGATGTAGGAACTCCTTGGTACAGCCCTGAAGAGACGAAGCAGACTTTTTTTCCCCACTCCTATTCCAAGCCAAATCCAGGTTGAAAAGAGTCATCCTCCCAGTGGCTGCTGTGAGCCGGCAGGAGCCCAGTGGGGAACCCTGTAGAAAGTTGGCTGTGGCTTCCAAGCTGTGGTTTGGCACACATCCTCTCCAAGACCGCTGCCAAATATTCAGACTCCTTTTTAGTGTTTGTATTTTTTTTTCCTTTTCATGTTGGAATTTTATTTAACTGTACCACATGAGTTTAAGGCTGTTAGTTTGATATACTTTGTCACCAGAATGGACTATTTTGTGTGGAGTTCTTTGATGGAAGGCAAAAATATGAGGTGTATGTAGAAGGTGAACAAATTGTGTTGAGAGGAGGTTGTAGTAAAGGTAACATAAAGCAGTAACACTAGTATTGGGTCTGGTTGGTGTATCTCTCCTGTATGGGAATTTGACATCACCTTTGCATGCCAAGCTATGGCAACCTTTGGTACTCACTGGCAAAGTGTGGGAGTGGGGAGAAACATGGGCACCCAACAAAACTTCCTGATCTTTTCCCCAAACACATTAAAATGAGTTCTGCAGCAGTTGGGCTCAGTGAGTGCAGGAGAGGAGTCTGGGGTGATCCTTCAGCACTTCCCTAAATTTTCCTTTCCGAGGGAGTCTGGGATTCTACTGTGAACCCTTTGCCGAGACGAGCACTGACTGGGGAGTTGCATCAGCTGCAGCAGCATTGTTCTGGATTGGCCTGACCTCTTCAAAAATAATACGTATTTTTCCAACGCTAATAAAAACCTTAGCTGAGGTTCTCTCCCTTTCTGTGTGTGTGCCTAAGCACTAAATTAAAAAAAAAAATAATCCCAGATGTGAATCTATAAACCATCTGTTTAAAATAACTATTGTGCAGGAGTATAATTAAAAGTTATTTATTATGAATCTTGGGATCCTATTATGGATTTGACTGACTCCCAGGTTTCTGACTTAGCAAACGGTTTATGTATTTATGAGCCATGTGTGTCTTCCGCACTTCTTGGTGCCAGAGTGCATGTCCTTTAAACAAAAGGGAAAAAAATCCCTTACCCTCCCATAACTGTTGGCTTCTAATTGTTGCCGTCTAAGAAATTTTCTCTTAAGAACAGCAAAAATCAAAGTATCTGAGAGCTTTCAACAGCTGCAGAGATGCTGTTGACAACACAGATGGAGGTTTGGTAACACGCTCTCCTGCATGCTGCTACTTAGTGACTTTCTAAATGTATGTCTGGGACAAGTAATGAAATGTTACAATTGCTGGAGGTAGGAGGGGACATAATTGAAAGAAAGGATTTGTTGCTTAAGTCCTATTTTCTCTCAGCCTCCACTTTGCCCTTATGAAATGGGAGGGAAGGAGGCAGCAAAATTGAAACAAGCAGATGGACAGTAGACATTAAGAGCAGTGTTTTGGGCATCTGGGTGAAGAAAAAAACCCAAACCCTCCTGATGACAATTACTCTATTTTATCTTTGTACTTTTACACCCAGTGGGCCTAGGAGATCTGCACTGGATAATGCCTGCCTGCAATAGACTAAACAATGATTTACCAGCCCTGCTTTATCTGTTGCAGTGCAATGATACATCAACATGGTACATTAACCCTTTCCTCCACATCTGCTGGCCTAATTTTCCACAAGATACAGCATTGAGATAAAACAGCAGGATATTTTTAAAGACTTTTGGGATTAAACCCAGTAATAGAAACAGTAAGAGGTATTTGGATGCACTTCCCTGGAGCTGCACTCATCTCTTCTTTGTACAAGAGGGATTTTGCCATGAGAATTACACCAGGACAGCGGTATGTTGCAATTGTGGCTCTACTGTATATTTGTTCAGAAAAAAAGCCCCAAAAGAAGTGGTGGGGGCTGAAGTCCCAAGCAGTGCTCTACCTCAAACCTTGGAAGAGTAGCCCAACCCTGATGGCAGGGAGTTACGTGCTTTGGGATGACATCTGAAATACATGCTTTTGGAGCTGTCTGAGACTTGCCTGTAATACAAGCTAGAGAGGAGGAAATCAGCTTTGCAAATCCCATCCTGCTTAAGTGCTTAGCTGCTTTTCTCATGCTGGCAAAGATTGGCTCTATTTGCCTAGGATACACAGATCTGTCCCTGCAGGCAGGAGGAAAAAAAAAAGGTACAGGGGGTGGGTGATGAGCGTGGCACCTCCACCCCACCTTTTATCACCGTGGTGTAGCATCTGACCTTTGAGACAGTGATCCAGGTTTGGTGCCCTTCATATTCAGAGGAAATTCAATGATTCATATCCTTATTTCCCCACAAACGTCCTTGCTGTGAGGACCAGTGGCTTTTGGAATCACAAAGAACAAACCTTTTACTGCTGAAGCTGGGCCACTGAGCAGCAAGTAGTTCAAGGTCTATTGGGATAGAGAAAGGAAATGGGAATCTGTAGCCTACTGTTTAAGACACCCTCCAAGAGGGAAGGACCCTTTAGTTCCTGTCACTGCACTGTGGGCCACTAATATTCTTAATGTGGAACAGCTGCTTAATGCACAACAGCCCTTGGCACCAGGACACAAACTTCAAAATCTTCCCTTCCAGAAAACTTCGTAGCTGTTAGGATGTACAGCCTGGCTCAGTTTTGAGTTTTCTCAGAATTTTTTTTTTTTCTGTTTCCAGTTACTTCCCTTCTCATCTGTAATGCAGGTCCTGAGTTCAGAGCTAAACCAGCAGCTCTGCTGGTGATGAGGAACGAAGAGTAAGACTCAAATTTGGCTGCCCCCCTGGGTTGGCTCAGTGGTATAAAATCATCATTGGCAGAGAATTTTTGTGATTTAAGCAGTGTGGAGCAAGCATAAGCCTTTTACTTAAGAACAGTAACTAGCAAGTATCTCATGTTTGAAATATGTATATCTGGGTCATCCTTAGGAACTCCTTGCATTGACACAAGAAGAAACCATGTCAGGATGTACCTGAGGGCAGGAGGAGGTAGATGGCACTTGGGGAGAGGGTGTGAAATTGCCTAGGAAGCTGGGCTACATGAGGTATTTGCCTGTGTAGTCCCCTAGGAACCAGGGAACAAAAAGAAATATGGAGCTGTGTTATACTTCTTGTCCCTCTCACTGCTACCCACAACAATAATTCCTTCCTTTGAAGAGGGAGTCCCATGGATAGCTGCTCACTGGAGCCCCTGATATGGGTCCAGTCCAGCTAGGTTGGTTCTGAAGGACACCGTGCATCTTGCATCTCTCAGCTGCAGCTGGGTAAATCATCTTCTCCAAAGGAACAAACTCTAAACTGGATTTTTCCCTTTCTTCACACCCACTTTCACCATGCAGCAGATTTTCCCACAGATAAAGGTAATGGGGCTGATAGGCTTATTAAATCTTTCCTTGAGCAAAGTCTCATTAAAGAGAATCAGATCTTAGCAGAACCCTTTGAAATACAGACTGCAGTTGGTTTGGTAAGTTTGATTCTGCTGCCTTTCAACAGACTTTATAATGGCGAAGTCAGGGGACACTATGTTCACATAAAGGGAATCAAGATTTCACTGTGCACTCTAAAAAAGATGTTGAGCCAGTTGCAATGCTGTGCTGTAGCTGCTTTGTGCCAGTCCAGAGCTACAGACCTGCCATAAATTCATCTTAACTTGCCAGTTAAATTGCATTTATAGTTGCTCTGCAATTCTGGAGTGATGCAGAGCAACCAGCACATAGCAGTGATCTGGCTTTTTACAGTAGTCGTTTGTGTCACTGCAGCTGCACTTTAGGGCCTGATTCTCATTTCCTGATTTCACACTGGCTTGGTGAGAGTGAGTCCTCATTTACACTGATAAGACTGAAGTGCCTTTATAGCTCCCATCAGATCAGGCAGTGATTCTGAAGAAAATAAACCTCTGATTTTAGACAAAGAGCTGGAGTGTAATAAAAGCTGTGTTATCCTTTACAGGCACCTTGAATAAGGTCACAGGGAGCAAAATAAAAAGACTAGAAAGTACAGCTTCTTTTCCTTTAGTTTTATGATTTACATTTTTCTATCCCTTTGATTTTTGGTCTCTAATTAAGTCATAAGATTGGGTGAGGTTGGTGCTTGCATCAACTATTTGGCCACCTGTGTCACTTAATGAACTGAGCTACTAATTACATGTGGAGGTGACTTCAGAGGGCTACTTTCAGTCAGGAATTTGAAGTAGCAAAACTTTGCTGAAAGAAACACCCAAATTATTTGTTTTCTGCCCCTATTTAATGGCCAGGATAACCAGAAGGGTAGACACCACTGAGTCAAGGTAGGCTATAAATGGAATATTTCTGTTGTTTGCTGTCACACATCCTCTATTGACATTCCTTAATGTGATCTATGTGCTCTTTGGCCTTGGGAAATCGCTGGCTTTTTGCCATAGAAAGATGACACTATAATGTACAGTGATTCTGTCTCTTTGTAGTGTTTCATTGATTCTCAGCATTTTGGGAGAAAGATGAATTATGCTTTTCTGTTATAGTATATAGGAACCTCTTTTAAAGAATCTCTGGGTAGCTAGGTAATATCACAAGCTAAAAATTGCTTCCAGCAGTGGCAGAGAGTCTTCTCTGAGGTTGCCCCCTCTTCCTTTGCCATCTGTCCTTCTATTGCCATAAGAAGCAATTCCTGAGCTGTGCAGTTCATGGGGCAGCACCTCAAGAACCCAAGGATATTTTTACAAGCACATCATGTACGTAGTTGTTCATTTAAGTGATGTGGTTTTCTTTAGTGGGGCACATTTTCTGTACGAGAATGGGTAGCAGTCATGAACTACTGTCTAAGTGGTGTTTAAACACCATTTGCTTGGGCTCCTGTGTTATTCAAAGACTCTTTTCTACTGTGTTCCTTCAAGGGGAGAAAGATGTATTGAATTGCAAGAACCTCATCTGAAGTAAAAGAGCAGACTGCTAACCTCATGGTTTTTTTTTCTGAATTGTAAGATATGGTAGTCTTGGGTTTGGTTTGCTTGCAATAGCTCTTACCATTTTTTTATTTTTTTTCCAGAACAAGGAAGTGACATGCAAAAGGGAGAAGTGTCCAGTGGTCTCCAAGGACTGTGCTCTTGTCATTAAGCAGAGAGGAGCTTGCTGTGAGCGTTGCAAAGGTGTGGTTCCTTTCCTGTTGTTTCCCTCTTTTTCAAATGTTATCAGAGTGCATTTAGGTTGTCAAAGATGGGACAAAGTTCAGAGCTTCTCAGCTGGGACTTGGCTGTGTTCCAGAGGGCAGAAAAGGGCAGTAACCATAATTAAAATAAATATGTTTACAAAGCTGGTGGAGATACATAAATTCCCATAATTGTCCTCTAATTACTAGTTCTTGAACAGCAACAATCTTTTAGAAATACATCTTTATTGTACTTCATTGCTAAGTTGTCAGTCATTTAAGAATTATCACCTGTTCTAATTTTATCAGAAATATTTTCAGTCAACATCGATCCATTAGTAGTCACAGGCCAATAGGAATTCCTTAAACTTTTTGTGTGGTTGGACAGAATAAGAATAATGCTTCTGAGTAATAAAGAGCAAAGTAATCATCCATACCTATTTCTATTTCTCCTCGTATTGGAAACAAACCAAGCAAATTTAATTCATTTTACTAACTATTTCCTGATTCAAAGAATGATATCATGGAAATTTTCATGAAATCCAAATAAGCAAGAGTCTGAACATAATAAATTTATTTAATGACCAACACTGTATATTCCAAGCTCTTTAGAATGAAAAAAAAATTGAATAGCAATAAATAAATAAATAAATTGTGTACATGTGCATGGCATTTATCTACTATGCATATCCACATGAAAAATGTGCAAATAGATGAAGTTGGAAACTAATCTTTTCTTTTTTTTTTTTTTTTTTTATCAATGCAGTAAGTAACTAATTTTGCTGAGGGACTGCTGACACAATCAGTGAGGTGGAGAATGTCAGATTCAGGCAACTTTGCTTTATTTTCCCTTGGTTCTTTAATTCCCCACTGGTGATTGAGTGGTATTCAGGAGACAGGGTAGGATAAATTGTTGGGAAATGCAGACATATATTGCCTTCCCAGAGGAAATACAAATGCAGGAAAAAGATTACACTGAAATTCAGATGGAAGAGACATGATGGATATGTATTTTTCCTGGATGGTTC
Source organism: Acanthisitta chloris (assembly GCF_000695815.1). NCBI lineage: Eukaryota > Metazoa > Chordata > Aves > Passeriformes > Acanthisittidae > Acanthisitta > Acanthisitta chloris. The sequence continues at coordinate 13,200 of NW_008673257.1, forward strand.
CAGAGGTGTGTTAGATGCTGTGCTTATGATTTGCTTCTGTGCTGCTGCTTTAGAATAGGTTTGGCAAGCCCCAATTTGAGGATTTGTCTAGAAGCCTGACACTTAAAAGAGAAGGAAATGAACTGGGAAAAAAAAAGAAAGTGTTACTGAAAGAGTAAGAATTTGTAATTACAGGTTTTACATAAATTATATGTAATTTATTTCTTTTGTCAAATTGTATTTAGTGTCAGCTTTATGAGAAAAGATTCCTAAGTGTTGGTTTGATTAGGGTGGAGGTTGATTCTCCATTTCCATAATGGGATGTGTAGTTGCTCAATGGCCTGAAAATTTTCTATACATATATATGCATATGTGCATGCACGCATGCAAAATAAAAAGAATGAATGTTTCAAAGTTGAGGATACACATAGTACTTTAACTCAGACTCCTTGTAAGATTGCTGTTTATCCAGAATTGGGGTGAGCACCTACAGAATATTATTAATAGACTTGAGCCTGGCATCAGCAGATTGATATGCCTGACATCTCTCATGGGATAATAGAAACTGTTCAAAAATAGAATTAGGGGGCTCATGGATGCTAGTGGTAGAAGGAAGAAGAGTTAACTAGAGTCCTTTAAATGTATCAGTGGACAGAGAGATCCCACTAACAGGCATCCAACAAGATCCCTCACCAAAAAACTACAAAGAAACTAAGCTGCCCTGAGTTTTTAAAGAAACTTTTCTCATGAGGAAATAACTAACAAGTGGTGACAGTGTATAACTGTTTTCATGGTGGAAAAGTGTTGCCAAGATATCCTTGAAAAGATCTCAACTTGTCAGTTGCTCAGAAATGATCTAGAGAAGGGGCAAAGAGGGACAGAAAGTTTGCTGCTCCTGCCCTGATCTCTAGCATAGTTAAGGAGGAGGGCTGCTTAGGAGGAGTTGTACAAGGTTCTTAGAACACTGAACAACTGATGACAAAACAGCAAAGGAAGCTAATGTTGATGGGAAAAAATGGGTGCACACAGGACAAAACCATTATAGCACTACAAATGTAATACTGAGCTCTGAGTGGACAATTATCGATTATCAACTGTTTCTCGGAGTTATAAGTGAGACTTCTGTGGCACAATCAGCTCAGCCCTCAGTAGTTCTCCAAAGGGAAAACTGAATGTTGAGTTTATTAGGAAAAGAGTAGGGTACGAAACAAGATGCTCTGCTTTCCCCTTGCGTGAGACAGATGGGCTGCTTATTCTTGCCCCTCTGGAAGCTAAAGTAGTATTATGGACCTTGCCCTGTATTTTTTACACTTCTCTAGGTGCCTCTTAGTGTCTGCTATCAGACAGAAGATACTTGGCTAGAATGATGTTTGGTCTGATCTATGACGTCAGTTTCTGTGTGCTTAAAATGCAAGAAGAACTTTAAATTTCAGAATTTAAAGGAAAAAAGCTGTCAAGGACTTAATTTTCAAAGTAGATGCAAAATTTCCAAATAATCTTTTCTCCTCTTTCTGAAAGGTAAAGCAAAATATGCACTATAACTACAGCAGTTCTGACACCACACAATGTCACCAGGTTGTTCTGGTTCCATGGGAAGAAGCTGATGGAGCCACTCCTACCTGCAGGGAGGCTGCTTTTGCTCATGCCACACTGAAACTGCTGAAGCTCCTGCTCTGTTCTGTGCAAGAACCAAAATGAATGTTCCATGGGGAGTATTTGGGGAATCAAGGCTGCAAATACCAGCCTGGCTGCGTAGCACTTCAGCTACTCACTTTGGTGTCCCAGCAGCTCCCAGGCACTCCCTGCACGTATCTCAGCTGCAGCCGGGACTTGGCCCTGCAGCACTTGTTCTCAGTTACTATTTTGTCAGGCTGCCAGAGTGCCCATAGGGAATGCAAGCAGGAAAAGGGAAACAGGGATTTTTTTAATTTTTTTTTTACTTGTTGCATTTTATCCAAACGTGAACAAAATGTTAGGAAGAAAAGACATCAGAACTTGATGGCTTTTTTCTTGGCTTTGTTCCCAAAGCCTAGAAGAGTTTAATCATGCCTTACAGGCTCTTGCCAGTTTTCTTTGATAGCTTTACATCTTCCTACCTTATGAAGAAATCTATGAATGAATGAGTGAATGAATGGCTGCTGTCATTTGAGTACAACATCAGGAGAATAACATTTAGGCCAAAGGGTATGTTCCAAAACTGGCTTTTGTAGGAAGAAAACCCCCACTCATAAGTTATTTGTGACATCGCTGCCAGCGCATTTTATTCTGTCTTGAGTGTATGAGGATATATGCCCTGCCCATTCCAGGGGGTTTGTACTAGATGACCTTTAGAGCATTGTCCAAACATTTCTCAACTCTGTCGGGCTTGGTGCTGTGACCACTTTCCTGAGGAGGCTGTTTCTGTGCCCAACCACCCTCTGGGTGAAAGAAGATTTTTCTAATATATATCCCAAACCTCTCCTGACACAGCTTCATGCCATTCTCTCGGGTCCTGTCATGGGCCTCCAGAGAGAAAAGATGTAGTGCCTGTCCCTCCACTTCCCATTGTGAGGAAGCTGTAGACAGCTATGATGTCTAAGATTTACATTAAGATTTAAGATTTAAATCCTCCAGATGAGCCATGTGTTTTAACACTGTTCTTGACTTCAGGCCTATAGGACCTTGGATAGTGAAGTCCATGGGGTAAGGCTCACTTTTGCTGTGTGCCTGCTCAAAGTCTGGAACAGAGAAATGTGGGCCTGTGATTATGGCTCCCTAATAGTCTAATAGTGAAAATTTTCAGTAAGATTATTCTTTTGACAGATATTTACTGTAGTTTATAAAACAAACCATGTACCTCTAGTATACTATATATTCATTTTGAAAATATTAAAAAATTAAACCCTCTGATTATTTTGCATAAGAGAAACAGGCCACTTTTCATCTCTCATTTTATTTAATATATTTAATGAAAACATATGGGATCATTGAGATTATAGAAATAGATTTGGCAGCCTTTTCTTATTCAGTTGGATGGAGACCTGTCACTTAGATATAGAGCTCCCTACATGTCTAATAATAAGTTATTTGCTCTCTGAGGAAGTGGTATTACCATCTTGGGCTGCATAAAGTTTCCATTTCTAAAATTGTGAACCATATTCTACTCTCTTATGCTAAGAATCTAAATCTTCTATGGATGTGTAAAGACAAAGTCAGTGGTATTTTGTAACAAAAGAGAATACTTTTTTCAGACTTTTTTTTCACTTCCCATGTACAATTTTGCATTTTCTGCCCTTGTTAACTTTTGAGAGTTACTGGGGTGTTTTGGCATCTTTTTTTTGGTGGTGGATATTTTTGTGGTTGGATATTTTTTTTGGTTTGGTTTTGGTTTTTTGGAGTATTTTTAAAAAAATTAATTATTGATCTTAGAGGTTCTTGTGCTATGCTCCATTGATCTGGAGTCTACCAGAGAGTGGAATCACAGCCCAGGCAACAGCAGTGCTAGGTCCCCTGAATATCAAATATCCAAAGCTATTGTAGTTAATTGTGCATTTCATGGAAAGGATATCAAATACTATGGTTGAGGACTGCAGCCAACTACAACTATTTGGGCTGGCTTGCAAATGAAGTTAGAGGGAGGTTATGAGTTTATCAGTGTTCTGGCATTTTTACCTACACCCTGCAGGAGCCATATGTACATTTGGCATCTTATTAACCTGTGGACAGCCCTAGTATTAGATACACAATACCAGATAGTGTCCTGCCCTGAGGCTGACTGGGGGGACCTTTGTGTGAGGCCCTAGTAGGGTACTATAACTTGCAGCCCACCCCTACATGCTCTAAGGCAAGATTTCAGAGACAAGGGATAATACATGGATGGGGGGGAGGGGATGAGAAGATAATACATGTGTTTTCCTACAAAAATCTTTTTCACCTTCGCCTGAATAATCTAGCCCTGGCATCTGTCAGAAGCTGGTTATGGAGAGATGGTTTGGCTTTTTTCTTGGCCTTTCTCACTGCCTCTCCATGTCATCGTAATGTGTTCCATCTCTTAACCAGGAGGCCTGTTTCTTGAGGCTGGAGTTACAGATTTGTCTCAGTGTTCATTCAGATTTCAGTTTTGCATTTCAAGTAAAGGCAGAGGTTTTGAAACAGTGATATATAGCCTTCAAGGACAGTACCATCCAGTATCATCACAAAGCTAGCATTGATTACTTCTGGCTATGCCTAAGAAAAAGTCTCTACCTCTCTATCCTTCCTTTGAGCTGACTCTTCTTACAAATGTCTTGGGACATACATTTGATATCCCTTGAATATCTAGGGTATACTATTGTATTCAGTAGTGCTTCAAGTTTCAGATATTCTTATTATCTTGGTGAACATAATTTTCCATTTCTGTAAGAAACTATTAATGAACTGTCAAGTCGTGTTGTCCTAAATACCTTTGTAGTCAGTGACTCAGATTTTTACATGAATGTTTTTACATGTAGTGTTTCTCTGGAACAACCTGATAAACATCTTAGGACATGTACTACTGGAATAAGAATTTCTTTTACTTTTTAACTTTGAAGCTGTAAGCTGGACTATTCATGAATGGTTTTGCTGGTGTGAGGAAATTCAGTATAAATAAAAGTATTTGTGTCACCAAGCAACGTCATTCATGACAACCCTCATAACCATGAGGGGTGACGGTTCTCCAGCTGCCTGGCTTGGCAAGCACATTGAGTATCAGTTCAAGATTCAGTAGCAGGTCTAACTATATGGCATTTTGGATTGCAAAGGTCTTATGGACGCTGCAGGATGATTTTTTTCATCCTATACATATATTCATAGAACACAAGACATTTAGGAAAGTGAAATTCAGTTCCAGTGGGCTGCACAGGGCAAAACCAGCACTCAGGAAGGAGTTGACATCTTTGTTTCTGCTGCTATTTGCTCAGTGAATATGGGCTGCTTTGCATCATATGCCTCTGAACTGTGCAGTCCCGACACAACTCATCCCCATGGCCACTTTACTCTGCTGTGTTGTGTGCCCTTTATATGGCCTCTGTGCCTTGCCCCCCTTGGGTATTGTAATTGTGATGGGTCAGCTGCAAATAGGTTTGCTTGTACTCAGTTACAGAGGAAAGAGTTGGATTTTCACTGTTTAGAGCTAGACTTGATAAGCTTGGGAGGTTTTGTATACATTTTCATGCTTCTGTGTTGACAAATGAAGACCAGGATTACTCAACAGGAAGTTTAATTTTCTGGTAGCTGTCAATGGCTTTACCACCTTAAGACATGAAAACATATTTTATGATAGGTGTATGTGTAGTTCACAGTTCCCTTGTTTTGGCCAACATATTTCATGCCAGGGAAACACTGCAGAATGTGCAAGTTATTGTGGCGATTTTTATTTTTGGTTGGTTTTTTTTGGTGAGGTTTTCTTGGCTAGAATTGGTATTTAGTGTTAGCATGCCTGGATACTTCCCTGAGGATTAATTTATCAAACACTAAATAAAACATGTCTTCTGACTGTTTTCTTTTTCCTAATGTTTATTTTCCATGCCAATAGAGAGGTTACTTTTTTAAATAGAAAGTGGAGGGAAGGCATGAAAAAGACTTAATAGGAGAAAAAAGATGCTGAAGAAATGAGGGGTGAGGAGCCAGTCTATTGTGCACCAATCTATCACTTTCTCTTGGGAGAATAAGGAAATGACTTGTCTATAAAATTCTCATTAGCTGAAAATAAGCACAAATCTCTTCTGGAATCTTATTAGGCAATGTCAAATTGAGTAATAAAGGGTTGTTTTTAATGAACTCCTGAGGACACTGGTTGAGCTTTAGCACTACTAAACTGTCTCTTACAGTCTATTTCCCTATCTTCATGATACTGTTATATGCTGGGATGTCTGGGGAAGAAGAGAAATGGGTCATTTATCAGAGTTACAGGATTTGGAAAGACAAATGGCTTTCTGATCATCAACTTCTCCAAATGCCAGTAACAAAATGTGCTATAATTTGCTTCTTTTGTTATTCTGGTCCAATTTCATGTGAGGATGTTTGTTTTGGAATTAAATTTCTCTTTCAAATTAAATCAGAGACAGGTTGGTTTATTATGTTTGAAACTAAGGTGCCCAAGTAAGGCATGCACAACATTGAAACAAAGTAGCTAAATAAGTAAATTAGAAGTGATTTAAAATTTTTAGCATCTTTTTTTTTTTTTGTGCAGGAAGGACTCAAATTTAGAGGATCATTTTGCCTTTATGAGGTGACTAGAAGGTAATTAGCATTAGTTTCCACTACATATGCAACAATTGATCAACTTCAAAGTATTCAGTGGTTTGGTTTGATTCAGATAAGCAACTTTAGGCTTGCATGTTTATCCAGGACTTATCTGAACTATTTGGATTGAAGGAGGTAATGGCAACAAAACCTACAACCAACTGCAAGTTAATATTTTACATTAATAATGCACCAGCTATTCTTAGAGAAAGAAGTAGGAAAGACTGAAAAATTAGGGCACACTCCTTGACTGATATGAATCACCTTAGCTCTTTTAAAATTGATGTAGACCACTGATATTTAACTTCCTTCCATATGTGGAATGCTAAAGGTTTTCCTTATGGGGTATGTGGCACAAGATCAAATTTACTTATTCGTGTAAAGTCTGTTGCTTTTCACATACTCTCTAGAGCACTCTCAGACTTTTTGGGTTCCCCTCTTGTAAACCTCAAAACCGTAAAAAATCCCTTTCTTTTAAATTTATAAGTAGGTATTCAGGCAGAAGTAAGTGACTGTCCTAAGCTCTGATCTTTCATGATTTATTCTTTTCTCCTGTTCTCCCTTTCAAATGGTGGATGGAGACAACAAGTTAGTGTAGTAATATTTTGAAGGGAAAGTTGTTTCAGGAAAAAGAAACCTTTAAAATGGCTTTTACTAACTTAAAGTGTGTTCTGTCATACTCTAGTGTGAAAATCGACATCAGAGACTTTGCTGATGCCTTTGAACAAGAAATATTTAGTGTCTGCTACTTTCCAAGCAAAATATGGTGGACCATTAACAATGGATGTGCCAGAATGGCTCAAATGATTTGGCACATAGAATGAGGAAGGTTTCATTCAGCTGAATTTAGCTGAGGCTCAGAAACTTCCATGCTGTAGGGGGGCTAGGAAAGTCCAGCTATATGTTTACAGGTGTCAGCTGCTAGATGTGTACGTTGAAAGTGAGGTTCAGATAAACTAGTGATATGTGAGCTTGAGCTTTGTTTTTCAGGGTTTTTTTCCTTTTGAAGAGTGAGTGGTGAGTGTAGCTCTGGGGCATTCAAATGGTAGTGTCAGGGCACACCTCTGGGCACAGACAGGTTAAAGCATCACCCAAAGATTGTAAAACTCTCCTCTCTTAAACTTTTCATTTTTGCCTGACATTGTCTTCCCCCATCTGTCACCAAGCCTGTTTGTGTTACTGTCAAACTCTTCCTTTCCCAGTCTTCCCCCATCTGTCACCAAGCCTGCTTGTGTTACTGTCAAACTCTTCCTTTCCTTCATGCTGTTTTTTCTCAACTGAGCACCTGCTGAAATCTAGCTCCCATTATGTCTCATGTTGGTGTTGGACAGATGCTGCTCTGTCTTCCTTATTCAACCTGCTGGCCTGTGTCAAAACTTAAGAGAAATCTTTGTATCTGCAATGCTTCTGCAGAATTTTCCATCCTGGTCTCCACTTCAAAATTTCCATTTTGCTGCCTGTAAGCTCTCCCTGCCATGATTACTTCTAGTGTGCCATCCCCATGCTGGTTTCCACGGGGACAATGGCTGGTGCTGCAGGGCAGAGGGTTTTGTAGCATAGCTTGGATATGCACTCCAACCTAGAGCAGTGCTGACTGCATGGATGCACCACCTTCATGCTTTCTTGACCAGACTAATCCTTGAACTGAATGTTTCTGCTTAATATGCACATCTGTATGTGCAGATTAGCCCAGGGTCATTAGCTTTCTTATAGAGAAAACATTTTAAATTAGAGAACATAATTGATAGGCAAATATGTAAGGTATTTTGCAGTGGATAGTTTCCAACCTGGCCCTTGACTCTTGGTTCTGGTAAAGCACAAACACATATTTACCAACACAGCTCATTCCATCTTGAGCATCCTGTACACATGTAAACTTTGTCTTGGACTGGGACCAGTATGGCCTGGGTTTCTGCAACTTGAGGATGTTAAAATATGTTGACCAGGCTCTGCATTCATCAGGGTTTACAGCAAGCAGTAAGTGAGACTGACTGTGCTACAAGATTAACTCAGTGTTTTTCAGAATGGAACTTCAAAATGCTTAAAAGAAGTATAAGGCTTCACATTCCTCTCTTGACATGTTGTCTTGCATGTATGAGAGCTCAGAGAACTGTATTTAATACACTGAGAATCTGAACATTTCTTTATTCTTCTGTGTCACTTCATAGGGGCTTTGCTGCTTAGAAATATGAGATTCAGATGTATACTTTGTAACTTTCAATATTTGTCAAAGATGAAATTACCACAGCCAACTCTTAGATTAGTGATCAACCCTTTGAAAAACATACCTGTTTCAGCTTAAGTAAGTGAAATAGCCACAACATCTACAAATTTCTCCCATGTTGCTCTGTATTTAGCCTGGAAAAAATGTTTCTGAACACAGCAAATCCTGAAGTACAAGTCTTCTGTTGTTTAAGATCTTAACTGGAGGCAGTTAACACACTTGCAAATGGTCTTTATATATCAGGTTTCCTTTAAATTTTGTTTTGAATTTAAAATGATGTTGTGAGGATTTTAAGTTCCTTTACACTTCAGAACTCTGACCCTTGAGTTTTCATATACAGTGGGCTCAAAGATTTAGTGGTGTAGGGCTGATAAATTGCCTTTACTTTCAGAAGGACATGAAATGTAGCCTGAAGCAGGACAGTGCACCCTACACAGCAGAAAATGACTTAGAGTAGTTGCTGAGGCACAGTGTGGAAATGGTGCTGTGGGCAGTTTTGTGATTCTATGACTCTATGTGCATGCCTGTGTTTTAAAGTCTTTGGCAAAGCTCCTGTTGGTTTCATGGGCTCTCTGATCAAGCTAACCTTTAAGAAAATACACTAGGAGAAAAACCTAAAAGCAATAAATGGAAAACGAGCATTTTTCCTGCAGAAAATAGGGTATGTGTTGCTTCTAAAACTTTTTTTTAGAACCACTTTAGGCCTCCAAAGAATTATTTTTTTAATTGAAACAATTTTGCATTAATAAACTAACTCTTTTAAAACAAATATTTGGTTTCCACTCCATAAGTATCTTCTAGCTTTGCTTTTCTGTTATTTTATAATTTTCTCTGTGTTCTCTTTTGAGTTTGTCTTTTGCAAAATTTCAGAAAACAGTGAAAGAGTGAGAAGGAAATCTATTAGGAACATGTAATCAAAAATGTGAAAACTAATGTTTATTTTTTTTCAAATGGCTCCATGAAACTTCATTTTGTACAAAAACCCCCGTGGGCTTATCCATTACTTGGACAAACAAATCTGTTTTCTGTTAGCAAAGTTGTCATACAGCACACAAAGACATATAAAGCCAAACCCTATAGGACTCCAAAATGTCTCCACTTGGAGATTCACCATACACACAGAAGAGCTTGATAGCTTTTAGTTTATACGGATGTTGATCCCTTCTGTCATAAAAGTGGAAAGGCATAAAGAAGGGATAGCTCTGCCAATGTCAGTTCATCCATGCTGAGCTGCGCTTACTGAAGAGCTCTCTCAAGGGTTTTGGCTAATGGATGAAGATAGCATGGCCAAGCTGGATGATGAATGTTTCCAGCTCTTCTTTTACCATCTGTCCTACCATTCCTCCCTCCCTGGACTGAGTAGTTCCTGAATGGACTGCAGAATAAGCACTGATATCCATTTTTTAGGTAAATTGTCACTGATTTTGGTTTGTCTTGAACAGTCAGAGTTAGTAAGGAGTTTGGCCAGTCATGCATCAGCAGCAGATGACCAGGGCAGTGGTGCTGCCAGCCCCCCACGACACGATCCTTGTTGTTAGTCCCAACTGTCAGTTCTACCCCTTCCATTGACATAGGGGAGAGGTTGGGCTGCATTTAGGATGCTGCTCTGTGATCCTCAGCAGCAGCCTCCCATGAGATTGCACTCAGCTAAACTGACATGCTTCTGTCTCTTTCTCTAGATTGCAGTTTTGGAGGAAATACGTACAACAGCTCTATGAAATGGCACCTCCCGAGCAATCCCTGTGTTACATACCAGTGCCAGGTAAGGATGTCATCAACCTTGTGCTAATTGAGTTCTAAGCTTTTCCCAGGGATTTCTGAGCCTTCATTTTTCCAATCCAAATAACCTTAAATATTTTTCACCCAAAGCACAATATGGACTTTGCATTTAAAGTAATTTTAATTCATTCAAATGCAGTCAGCTATGACCAGACATTCAGAAGGATAGGTTTTAAATGACTTGAGTACCCTGATACCCAAACATTATTGAAGGAGAGGTACACAGCCATGCCATTTCCTTCTGTCTTGACCTTGAAATAAGTCCTCTTTTGTTTCAGCATGCTAAGCCTTTTGTGAGATACAAATTATTATTTTAGCAATTGGACACTTTTGAGTGTATTGTGTCCATGGGTTTTATCTGGGATGTTCTTTCAGAGAAAACCACAATCTAATCTTCTTTTCCTGGGCTCCTGCACTGCTGAAACAGAGGTATTTTAGGTAGCTTGCCAGTCTCCAACCATAACATTTTAAAAGTTGCCGATTTTCAGGCTCAAAACAAGTAATTATGTCAACAATTTTAGTGTCTGTCTGTGAATAGGTCTGCCGTTTTTGCTGACAATTTGATCTGGTTTTAATAACGCTCAGGCAGCTACTAAGAATGGCAGATGGAAAGAGTAGAAATGAATTAGTATTAAGAGCTTCTACTAACAGAAGAGAGTTTCAAGGTTTTTCTCTTTATTCTATAATACTAGTCTGTGAAACCTACACACATTTTTAAAGATAAGTACAGTGAGAAGACTGAAGTTGAAGCAGCAGTATCCTTGCACTTGAGAAGATACTTTCGATGTGAATTTAGATAGTTTCATCATTTCTGCCTGAAATGTTCAGTTCTTTATTGCCTATTTCAGTGTCTAAATGCAAAACTGGGTTATCCTGTTTACCCTAGATCCACACATTCGAAAAACAGGTTTCCCTTGCCTTCGACTGCAAAGCTGCAAGCACAAAAAAAAGGTAGCAGCCTTTTGTGCACAAAACCTCACACCCAGATTTGTTCAGGGGGACTCTTTACTTCTCGAATAAGAAGTACAGGAAATGTTAATTTGCTAATACTTATCAGGGAAAACATCAAAGATAAGCGTCTCCCCTCTACAGAACAAGATGCTTTTATCTGCTTTCTGAGTCTATTTTCCTCCAATAGGAGACGGAGGAGAATGCCTTGTGTCTGGCCTGTTTTCATGAGAGCTGCATGGCAGATTATCGAGGTTAAAGATTCCTGATAAAGCAAGATTCCTTTTCCTAAGAGGATGCTTGGTTTCTTACTTGATGCATTTTAAGGCAAATCCTGTGTCTGGAGTCAGGGAGACTCAAGTGGGTCTTTTGACTGTGGATTAACCTGAATCCTGATACCATGCAGTACATACAGAAAGAAAAGAGGTTTTGAAATCCAGTGCTTTACAGCATGTACCAGGCTTTAATTGTACTGCTGGTAATTGCCGATTTTTGTTTTTTAAAACAACCACAACACTTAACAATGAATATGTCTAATTTGCTTCTTTTTCAGGAAGGAGTGATAGTTGAGTCAGAAGTGCAGTGTGTCGTTCACTGCAAAAGCCCTACCAAACTCAGGGGAATGTGTTGTCCTGTGTGTCCAGGTGAGATTTCATGGGAAGATGCTGTCCTACATGTACAACTGTATTTCTAATAATAGCCATCATTACCTGGGAGGTTGCCTCTAACTTCTCTGTTATACTTGGCAAATTGCTAAAATGTGGACTGGTGACTCACAATACACAAAATTGCACGACTAGAGCATGCCTAGTATTTTTTAGTAGAGGACATGCAGACTAGGAGATACATAGGCAATAGCCTGTGACAATATCCACAGATGTATTTATGTCATTTTTCAGAGGGTCTGTCGGCTGGGTTTGGCTGGCTGAATACCATGATTTTATTAGGAGACGAAGTATAAGACTAATCCTAAAAAAGGGGACTCACTTTTTGAAGGGGAGTGGGAATGGGTTGCCTTTGTTAAGCACAGTGGCAAATTATAGGCTAATTTGATTTTAACAGAGGTATTGTAGGTAGGCACTGTTCTAGTTGTGATATAACAGATTTATTATCATTTAATTAGTTATAGTTTTTGCCAACATCTGACATAAACTCAGGGAATAAGAATGAGTTAGTAAAAAGCAAGCATCTTTAAAAAGTGTTTTAAAGCGACTTCAAATGGAAGACCTGACCTACCCTCAACTTCATTGATGAAAATTTATCTACTCTAGAAGGATACATTCTTTCCCCCCAAAAGATACTTAGGGTTTCTCAAGACCTTTGTTAAGGCTTCTGAAGTGATTTGTATTCATCTGAAATGATTCACTCTCTATGACTACCTGTAGCAAGCTGGGGATTGGTCTCTTCTCCCAGGCAACTAGTGACAGGATGAGAGGACATAGCCTTAAACTGTGCCAGGGGAGGTTCAGGTTGGACATCAGGAGGAATTTCTTCATGAAAAGGATTGTTAAACTTTGGAATGGACTACCCAGGGTGGAGTCATCATCCCTGGAGGCATTCAAGAAATGACTGGACGTGGCACTTAGTGCCATGGTTCAGTTGACAAGGTGGTGATTTGTCAAAGGCTGGACTCAATGATCTCAGAGGTCTTTTACAGCCCACATGATTCTGTGATTCTGTGTCAGAGAGGATGGTATTAGTTACTTTTCATATTCCTGTGTAATGGGGCATGTCAAAGAAAAAAAAGGCATCATGGTGTCTTGAGCTAAACATGCTTAAATTCTGTTTTTCAGGTTGTGTATTTGAAGGGAGACTTTACAATGAAGGAGAAGAATTTAGGCCTGAAGGAAATAAATGTACCAAGTGCTCTTGTATTGTAAGTATTTGCCTTTTGGCATTGTATTTCCCTGTATGAACTTCAAAAGGCATATTATTATTGCCATAACAAAGCAAAAAATATAAGGAATTCAACACTATTATGCATTCTTCTCTTGGAATTTGAGTTTCTGTTGAAGATTTTATGGCACTAATACATTGTATCACTCACATTCTGAGTTTATAATCTCTTTTGTGACCTTACACTGTACACAGATGGAGCAGGCTATTCGCAAGAAGGCTGATCTGTTGAATTAGTGGTGCATATTTTGTGATGGGGTTCTGCAGGAGGAGACAGAAAGCTTTTTTTTTGGCTTCATCTATTGATCAATATTGCTTAGTTGTTTTCTTAAACCAAACTTTCTCAAGAATTCCCTTCAGATGCATGCAGCAAGGGCCTTTGCTCTGGATTATTGAGTGAAAGAGTGAGGATAGCCTTCTTAGGCTGTCCCAGGTGAATTTTTGGCTTGATGCTTAATGAAAAGGTCATATCCTGGATTTTATTCTTGCCTAGCAACAATATAGAGAGGAAGTAATAATTGCATCCTTTGGGTAATGAGCACAGGCTTCTCTTTCACTTCCATTAAGTTAAAAGATAATGCTGTATGAATTGGGGCAGATAACTTTGACTACATTGCTGTAATCTGTGAGGCAAGTAAAATGCAAAGCTCAAATCACTGTTTTTGTTGCAGTCTGTCTGCTGGTTATCAGTAGAATATGCAAGGCCAGGGAACTTTACATTTCAGTAGAATTCCAAGAGTTTTGTCAGACACAGTTCTCTTGCATCACAAAAATAAATTAAAAAAAGGAGGAGAAAAATATAGACTTTAAAATTTATACATTTTAATACATATACACACAGTCTGCTGCACAGACTTTAAAATTTATATATCTTAATACATATACACACAGTCTGCTGCAGAGAACTTGGACTGTTTTGTGGGGAAAAAAACCCTGGTATTCTGCAAAATTAATTTACACTAAATCATCACTGCTCCTGTGGAGATTAGGGTGCTCAGGTAATTTCTTTTTTTTTTTTTTTTTTTTTAAAATTTTAATCCTGTAATAATGAAAATCTGCCATCACACATGTCACAGTGATAGATGCCCTGGGCTCTTGCTCTGCTGAATGCCTTCTGTCCCAGGCTGAGAAACATTGCTCCCTCTGTACGTGGTGTGTCCCCCTCTCACTTCAGCTTCAGCTGTAAAGCTGATTTTCCTTAGTTATGTTCCTCAGGGGAAGGCAGGTCTGAATGTTTGAGTAGTCTGTGGAGACATGCTCAAGTCTTTTTGGGTTGTGCTTTGCTCTTTCATAACTACTGTACAGATATTGCCTATTGCCCAGTTATTGGTGTGCCAACATCTCCTTGATCAACTTTCCTTTGTTCTCTAAATATCAAAAGCAGCTGTGCTGAGAAGAGCATGGGAGGTGGGAGATATAAAGAAGTATAGGAATATAGGGTCACACCTGAGGGTCTTAGCAAGTCAGTTACCAGTCTCAGCTATGTTAGAGAAGGAAATGCATCAACTACTGAGAGTAAGATCTTTGAAGTTTCAAGCAAGGTGCTTAATGGTCCCTTTCAAGAAAGACAGCATGATTGTTTTGGATGTTAATGACATCTATATAAAATATCCAGCTGTCATTCTGAATCTTACTGAAAGCCAAAGAAATGCCATCTATGTGTAAGCCACATCAGAACTCCCTTCCCTCTCTCTGCAAAACCTTTTTTTACCATCTTGCCAGTTTCCTTCAGAATTTGAGCCTATGCTAATTCCTATGTAATTTAAAGTAAATAATGGGGGCATCCTCAGGGCTGTGATGGCAGTTTGGTGCCTGCTTTGCATCCATTCCCTTTTGGGAATGGGTCCCCAGTGAATCTCTTATCTAAACAGCTGGTGGATGGTTGTCTTATTTAAAGATACCTATCTAGTCATGCAGAGTGATAGGAACAGGCTTTTGTGTGATGTGCTGTAATTTGTGCAGGCTTTAACAGGTGAAAGGTAGCTCCTTAGCCCAAATTAGATTTCTTCTGGGATTTCAGATTGTAACTATTTAGTACTATTTTCCACTATTTTGTGGAAATGTGGCAGAAGAATGAGCAAATTATTGCTATTTTGGGGATGTGTGTGTTTAAGGATTCCAGTCACTCTCACTTCAGGGTGAATTCTGCATTTTACTTGGGAGCAAACTTTTCTATTTCTTTCTGGACTCCATAGGCCATCACTGTCCAGGGGTAGCTCAGACTTGGGACTGCAGACAGCATTGAACAGGAAGAAAGTAAAGAGGGATGGCTGTGGTTTGTTTTCCTAGAGAGATATAGGGATGATGTACACTTGCTGAATGTATAAAAATGTAGAATTACTTAAAAAAATGATGCACTCAGAAGTCAGTATGTGTCAGCAGGCCTGAACTGTGGGGCCCCATCTTTAGAAAGCTCTTCGGTAGTTCAAGTTTGTGGTGCCTACTAGATACTATTGAGCTCCTGAAGAATGTGAAATAGTTGTTAAGATGTTGGGGCTTTTTTTTTAATGCACATTGCTTGTGCAAATGAGGACAAAATGGGAATCTTGGGAGTTGGGGGATCCCCATCTTGGTGGAGCAGGCTGGCCAATTCCAGGGCTTCCCATGTGCACCATGGCCCTGAAGGGTAGAGAAAGCAAGGGCATGGCTATACTTGGATGGTTCACTTGGTCCTTACCTGCCAGGTGCTTAACTTGTGAGTATGGTTTCTGTTTAACACCACTTGTGGTTCTAAACAGTTATTGTCTACTGAAAACCTGACTAAACCCACCAAACTCATTTCATGGAGGTCACCAAAACAAGCCATTAACTAGTAACTTTTGGGTTGTTACTGAGCCAGGCTGTGCTCGCGGCAGCGAGGTGGAGATGAAAGCCCCTGTATTCCATTACTGCTCTCCTAAGTGAGCTGCTCCTTGGGGCGACTAAGATTTCTTGCTGAAAACGAGAATGTATCACCTCTCACTCAATGCATGTTGCCTGTCAGGAGTGAATGAGCTGGCTTTTAATGACTCAGTTTCTCTGGGGAGAGGCATTTGTGTAGGAAAGGTAGATGGGATAATAGGGATCTCCTTGCACCCCGGCTGAAACCCAGCTGTCTCGCAATAATTTATCTGTCTGGCCTGTTCCTGCTTTTCGTGATAGGCCAGCAGCCTGTTCTAGAGAAACCTTGGCTATTTTCCCTACCATAAGCACCTACTTAAATGAAGGACTGGCTGCTTTAATCAAGTGTTATTTCTCAGATACTACTTTTATGAGGTTGAGAGTGTGTTTCTGCTTGCACGGTAAGAGCACTTGGCTTACATGTTTCCTTTCCTACAGCCTGCATTAAAATAGTCAGACTGTGATTATCATAAATGTTTTCATTTTCTCTTTTGATGTAGCACGTTTGGGAAAAAAAAATAGTGGAGGAGGAAGGAGAGAGAGCCAGGGAGGGAGGAGAGGAGATTTGGCAGGAAAGTGACCTTGCGTGAGAGCAGTAACCATGGAGAAACTTATCTTTAAATGGTAGTATCCAAACTCATAACTAGCTCCTTTTGACTCACAGCGCTGTTACCCAGACCATGGGCGCTGCGCGTTTTGGCATGCGAGGCATGCGGCGGTACGAGGTACCACCATGCTGAGAGCACATAGCACTATGGAGACGCCGCAGCCCAGGACCTGTCTTCCTCCACACCCCTGTGGGGAGAAGAGAAGCTGACCTGCTTGGGAAACGGTTGGAGGCTGGATTACAGCATTGCTGGGATGGCTGAGAGCTGGGAATGGGAAAGTTTGTGCCGTCTGTCTGTTCTGTGGGGAGGCATGTCACAGGGACAGCCTTCAGCAGGGTGGTTGTGAGCATTTGGTCCCCAAACAGCATTGTTTCACAAAAGCAATGCTGGCCTCTTAGATGCTTTTCCCAAATGATTTGGAACAAGTGAAACACAAGTCGCTGGGAGCAGATCATGGGGATTTGGGGTCCTTGGAGAACTGAATTGAAAAGCAGCTTGATCTCCTCTGCATCATTGTGAGCTTTTACACTGCTGCTCAGAGGGGCTCAAGATGGAGACAGCTACTGGTCTGCAGGTGCACTTGTGGGTGTGTGCATGCAGGAAATGTCTTGTCACTTATGTTCCTGAGTGCTAGAGTGCAAAAACTGCATAATGAAGCTTTGCACAAAGAAAAGGAAATCGCACTGAGAAAATCTGTTTCTAAATCAATGGGTAACAGGTGTTTCAACTGTGATAAGTAATGAGAAACTACATATGTAAGTGTTTTGAATGCTGAGGGTGGAATTCATCTTGTCTAGCTTCAGCCATTCCGAAGTAGTATGTCTGATCTGAGCTACTTATCTGGGCCCCTCTTCAGTTAATGGAGAGAAGGGACAGAGAGAGAGGTGGGATGGATTACTCTCTGCAGATGCCTATCTCCCTCCAATAACAAGAGGGGGAGCCTACCCAGCTCCCAGGCCTCAGGGATGGCTCAAGAGAGCCAGGATGGATCCTGGCCCTGCAGTCAGCTGGGTGATTAAGCACCCTGATACTACTTGAAAGGTTTGGCTTTAACTGCTACTGGGTGCTGCTGGGATACATTCCCACCACAATAGACTGTGGGGGAGGTATGCCAGTCTGCTGGGAAAGTCAGGGGAACATGCAATTAAATGTGTCCTCAGTGAAGACTGAGGATAATTCAAATTCAAATTTCCATCCTCACTGCAGTGCCAAATGTTGATCTTCCCAAATTTCCATGTACTACAACTGCTTTGATTCAGCTCCAAACTCCAGCAGACACTGTCTGCCCCTACTTAGGGCCTAAGAAACAGCGACAAAGAGTTGTAGTTAGGGGTGGAAAAACAAGAGTTGGTCTTTTGGTAGGAGTGCTCACATCTTCAAAGCTAATGACTTTAGTAGAAGTAGTTGGCTTATGGGTGGATGCAAATGGAGACCAGTAAGCATACAGAAATGGAGGGATGCTCGCTGTATCTCCCTGGGAACACCCAATAAGTTTGTCTGCAGATTTTTTGCAAGGCTAGAAAGTTTGGCTTTCTAAGTAGCCTAATAAAAAACCAGTCTTCCAGGTAGGTGAAGTATGGCTGTGCAGATAAGTGTGGAAGAGCAAAGTTTTGGTGTGTACTGAACTTCAGAAAGAAAAATTATGCAACGTGGAGAAATAGGCAGTGTCCTATTATTTAGTTTTTATTTATTTGATTCTTTTCTGGCTCCAAAAAGTATACCTACTTCCATGGGGATTGTACAGTACATGTGCCGTGTCTGAAATATTAGATTCCTTTAATTTTGGAAAAATCAAAGTTTAAAAAATGGGATATTTTTTAAAAATGGGTAAAACAAATGTGAAATCTTTTTTTTCATTGACATACATAGCCACTTTAATCTTTCATTTGATTTCTCTCAAAAAAATGTGCCTCTGAGAAAAAGTTAAAAATAATTATAATAAAAGTCATGGAATAAAATTAGAAATAAAATCAATCACAATTTTTCTGAAATACAAGTAAACTCTGGCATAGCAATGCATGTGGGCATAGTTCAATGTAATTATTCAGTGTAAATTATTCATATTCATAAGCACTTCAAATCTCAGACTTTAGAAAGCATTTTTTGTGTCATTTCCTTCCTCTGTGGATATTTGAATTTCATCCTACATCTCTCCTACCTGCAGAGCTTTCTAGCTCACCTAGTTCAAGTGTGTTCCAAGCTCAGTCTGCAGAAACCCTTCATCATAATTTTAATTCTGGTGAGTATCAAATGGATCTTTTTTGTGCAGTGAGAGACTGTGCCTAGATTTGGCACATTTCCAGAGGAATAAAGGTATTGAGCAGCTCCCTGAAGGTCTAGATTACTCTTTCAGGATCATGGGTCCAGAACACACAACATCTTTTCCATATCAATTTATTTCTCAGAGCTTTTTGCTTGCCCCTCCTACCCTTCAGGATTCAGCTCAAATTTGTCTTTCACGCTTCAGCATGATCCATGTTCCTCTGACTGTGCAGTCTGAAAGGTCCAGCTGGTTTTCCTTCTTCTCTCTTGTTTCACATAGGTAGCACTATCCAGTTAATATTTCTGAGATGACATCTTTGGACATCAAAGATGAGTTCCTGTTGTGCTTTGTATCATAAGGACATGTATTTCTGTCCCTAAAAGAAAAGAGTGTGGAAGAAGAATGAGAAGAAAGATGAAAGTGTGATTTGACAGATTTCTGGGGAATTTTTCCTGCTGGAAAAGAGTAGAAACACTGAGGAACTGGATGAAGGAACTCTGCCTTTATAAGGCTCTTGTTTAGACAGAGACTGTGTTTCCAGTTGTATGATTGAAGATGTTATTGTGATAATCAATGAATTAAGCGATACTAGAAGCCATGAAAAACTTAAAGCTTCTTGAGTATGTGAAGACCCCAAGTGAATGCTGATTAACCACACCCAGGAATTGTGCATTGCATGAACAACCTCTTGCAGTACAGAGAAAATGTCCAGAACTTCTTGTCATTTAAAGGAAATGAACGGATAGAGCAGGATGGATTTTTGACTCCTAAAGCATAGAAAGAAAACAATAATGCAGTCTGACCACTTTTAAATGGTGATAATAAAGGTTTATACCATGAGTGCAGGTTGCTGTCATTCCTGAGAGCAAAGGAACAGAGCTCACACTGTCAGGTGTTTGTCCCCTGTCTTGTTAAACTCTTCCTAATTAACAGACTGAGATTGATTGTTCTTATTGACAAAGAAGAATTAAGTACACAGAGCTTTAACAGTAAAGGAAAGCTGTTAACAGGCAGCTTCTGATGAGGGGACTATTTTTTATTGGCATTGGTGTTCAATGAAGACCACAAACATCTCTGCTATAACTCACTCCTTGAAAAAGAAAGGATTTGTCTTAGAGGAAAAACAAAGCAGTAAGATGACAGAAAACAAAGAACCTGGTTAAAGTAAGCAAACAAACAAGCAAAAAAAGAACCTGCTGGCCAGCAGGGAATGAAAGGGTTGCACGTGGTTTCAGAAGTGCCCAGTGAAGACAAAGGTTTTACGAGAGACGGCTGTAGCACTTCTTGTAAGTGGCTTCAAATGGGAATGCGTGTGGCATCTCGTGGGAACACTTGTGTGCAGAATTGATTTGGGTCTAAAAGATTCCCACAAGTTGTGGTAGGAAGCAGTAAAAGCAATAGCTTGTCAATTAACAGGGCCTTTGTTTGCCAGACATTTTATGGAGAGTCCAAGACCCTTCTGGCGGGTGTTACAATGAAGAAAAGGCTGAGAAGAGTAGGAGTGCTTGGCTTTCATGTTTGTCACCCTTTCAGTTTAAATAAACTTGGATGTCACAGATTTAGGGCTTGTTATCAGATAACAATAGTTAATGATTTTAAACTTGCACACAGTCCTCTGTGTCCTTAGACAAGATGTTTTCGTATACATAGTCCTGCTAAATGAATTTACATGAGAGCTTAACTGCAGGACACATACTTGTTTTCCTCTCTCCAATTTTCAAAAGCAAAAAATAAAATATTGGAGATAATACATTGTTACATGTGGGGTTTTGGGTTTGTTTTCTGCCCCTCTCTTTTAAGTCTGACCTCATATCACCTTAGGTATTGCATTTTTTTCAGTTAATCATGCTGTTGTTGTTGACTTTATTTATATTTAATGTATTTCGTAGAAGGTGTAAAGTGAAACTCAGGATCATTAAGTTTGAATTGCTGTTGAGCTCCAGTGTGGTTGCCAAATTCCATTTTACTTACTATTGCCCTACCTAAATTCTCCTTGCTCTTTTTACTGCATCCTACAGCATCGTTTTTGTTTTCTGCTCTAGAAGCATTTTGTATTAATAAAGGAGCAAGTTTCTAACTCTACCTGATAAACTATTCTCCATGAGGAACGGGATATGTGATAAATTAACATTTTTTAAATCTTAAAACAAACCAGTCATATGGAAAGGCTAGCCAAAACTCCTTGGATTCCATCAACTTTTTAAATGTTAGAAAACATACTTATTACTTTGTTGCCTTATTTAATGATGAGACACAAACACATTGGATAGTTAAGCAGAGGAAAATGATACCCAGCAAATTATTTTCAGGATCGTGGCAGGCTGTAAGTCTTTTATATATATCCTTCTAGGCTGGGAGCAAAATAGGCAAAATAATTCATTGGCTGTCAAAATAGACATGGGAAACAGAAAAGGAGGGGGAAATGTGCTTTGAGATATGACAGTGATTTACTTATTCTGTTTTAACCTGTCAGAAATAAAATTTGACTAGGAGCCAAACTATCATAACATCCTTGGCACTCTGCTATGGGAGCATCAATCTGAAGGAAAGGTGTAGAAATCCTTGCAGGCAGGAAGGGTTAGGGTCAGCAGTGGGACGTAAACACCCAGCTTCCAGTGTGGGTGCCTGAATAAGAAAGGTGACTCCTTAAAAATGCTTTCTAACTCTAGTGATAGAAATTGCCTGGATTTCTTAGCTTTCTGCCAGGAAGTTCCGCTCCCACAGTACCTAAACTTCTGTCCCAAACATGTCTAGAACACCATTAAACTTGACAACTCCAAGCTTCATTGAAAACCCAAGAAGTTTTCAGCTCTCTGCCAGAAGCTTTGTAATGAAGCATTGAAACTTTCTACAGAAAGCAGATGTGTGTGTGTTGTTTTGTTGTGTTGGGATTTTTTTAAACTGGAGTTTAGGACATTAGTCAGTATTTTTGTTCTGAAATCTTTGGCATGGAAATTTCTTTATCGCCCCTACTTGGGTGTCAGAGTCAATGCAATTGCAAGTCCAGATTTCCAGCAGGCTCAGATTTGATGTTTGAGGATTTGAGTAGCTTGCATGCTTTGTGTGCTTTCTTTTCCTTTTCTAGAACACAGCACCGGGAATTTT
Organism: Acanthisitta chloris; assembly: GCF_000695815.1. Lineage (NCBI taxonomy): Eukaryota > Metazoa > Chordata > Aves > Passeriformes > Acanthisittidae > Acanthisitta > Acanthisitta chloris. The sequence goes on from NW_008673257.1 coordinate 35,125, forward strand.
CTGAGAGTAGGACAGAAGCTAATGTGCTCTTGCCAACAGTATCTTTCTTCACAGGAAAAAACAGGGCCAATCTCAGCTCTGAGAGCATAACAGTGAAGAGAGTCTTGCTCCTTTCACCATCCTCTGCCTTGCACCCAAATATTTAACTTGCTCAACAAAATTTGAAAATGAGACAATGCGTGTGAAAATAATTAATTCCAAGAAGTTGAAGGATTTTGTGCTTTCCAGTGCTCAGTCTGTTCTCTGTCCCCTCTCCTAGTGGCAGCATAACTTTCCTTCTCCTGGATGCAGTTGAATAGCAATTCTTCCTAGCAATCTCTGTTGCTGATGTACTACTTATTCTTTCAGCAGCTAGCTGAACTGCCCTGCTCTCTGTCTTTTGAGGTCAGTTTTTTTTAATTCCCTAAGGTTCCTACAATTACCATTCCTCCCCCATCTAGGTTTTTTAGTGCTACACTTAAGCAGGTATGGGTATTTACATGTCTGGGACTATGCAGGGAGGGAAAATCCTATGCTTATTGTATTTTCTACTCTTCACTGCTCTTTGTAGTTGAGATGCACATGTAAAATCTCTTGTCAGTAGTACTTGAAGCATCTACTACTGTGACTTTATCTTTTTGACTATGAGCCTGATTCTAACTTGGTGAGCTTTTTATAAAGTAGTTAGGTGGAAACCAAGCCAAGGAGGCATTTTCCTTCCCCGTGGTGGTGTTACATTCCTTGTGGTCAGCAGTAATAGCTCTGCCTCCTGACATATGGGCTGTTTTACTCCATGTTCAAATGGGCATTGCTTGAAGCTGTAGCATTTGTGGCATTTGGAGGACACATTCTTGCTTCTTGAATATTCAGCACTGCAGAGGTAACAGCAAGTAATTATATAAAATGAGGAGTAAGTTGCAGGCTGGTTTCAGGATTGAGGGGTAGGGAGGGAAAAGAAACATGCTTGTACAGCAGCCAAAATATCGTCAACATGCGTAACTATTTTTCTCCTGAGAAACCTTTTTTTGCAGTGTTCCTCTTAGTCATATAAGAGGCTAGTAAGAATACTATTAATACATCTAATGACCAAAGGTACTTTTTGCAGTTTCCATAATGAGTGCCTGTTTCTATTTCTAAGTATCTTATCCGGCTACATGTCATTGCTGACAGTCTCTGGGAAATCCTTTATCTCAGACTTGCTTCAAACTTACGGAAAGAGAAGGTGACAAAGTTCCCAAAGTAGACTTGGATTTGACTTCCCTGATCTTCAGACTTCAGTGAGTACCCTGCCTTACTCTGATTACAGTAAACTTTTGAATTCTTGTCTGATTTTTCC
>NW_008673257.1:36455-38459 GCF_000695815.1 Acanthisitta chloris
CTTCTCAGTATGTGACAAGGTTTAGCAGAGGGGAGCCAAGTCATGACTAGGGAGTATTTTTTTCCTTCATGATGTAGTGGTTGCAAAACAATGTGTGATGCACACGGTGCTCTAAGGGAGTAACCAGAATTCAAATTCACTGACACCCTGGAGCTGCTACAGAAAGGAAAGGTGCCAGCTTTGCCCACAAAAACCCAGGGGTATCCAGATGGTACAGAGATTAAAATCTGCAATTTCCAGCTTCCCACAAAAACCTTCATCTCTCCATAATTTTGAACTCTTTTTTTATCTAAATACTTATGTTTATTAAAGTGGGGAAGCAAGTGTAAGATGTGTTCTGGAAGTAGGCAGATGAAAGCAAAGGCAAAAAAAAAAATTCATAATTCATACAGGATTTATAAAGTATTTGTACTCTTGCAAGCAAAGTAAACCAGTCATGATGGGAGTACAAGCTTTAAGTCAGTATCACAAAAATAATTCTAAAATCTCATTTGAAAGTCATATCAATTTTGATCAGATAGAAGACTTTCTCCTAAAGACAACACTTGCCCACGGAAGGAAAACTAAAATAAAATGCAGCATACCACACATGCCCAGTCAGAATAGCCTGAAATATTCAGATCTGGAATGCCAACAAGCATATTTGTGGTTCAGCTGCAGAATAAATAAAAATTTAACATTATTAATTAAAAATGATTTAAGCACGCAATATCTGGGATATTATCAAATGTATTAAACTCTGCTTCCCTATTTCCCCAAAGCTGAACAGTATCTTGGATAAAATTTAGTATTCTATGATAGCTTTCAGAATTACCAGATTAATAAATCAAAATCAATACGTTGAAAACATGTAGGAGTGTGACAATTTGTCTTCAACAGCCGTAACACCAGAATGAGGATGTGTCAGCCCTATGAAATATTGTCAAGATGTTTCTTTCCAGTCTGTTGACAGAAATCAAGTTGGTGGAGTTTTTTTTGAGAATTCAGGGCTTCAACATTTCAGTGCAGAAAGGAAGGCAATGAGAAGAAGCAGGATGGAAATTTTCAAACATGATAGCTTATGATTGTGCTCTTAGTTTTGGCTTTCGGTTCCAAAATCTAAATGGTCTCAAATAAGACAGTGCTGAGTACCACCACCTCATTCTCAAGTGAGAAAGTCTTAACAGCACTGGCTTTGAAACCCTGGCCCTAGGGAAGAAGTTTGTTTTAGTCCTTTTTAACCCAATTTCATTTAGACTTGATGTCTCCTGCTTTTATCTGAATTAAACAAAGCTGAACTTAAAAAGTTACAAATATTTAAAAGAATGTGGTTTTCTATGATAAAACTGAGATAACTTTGTAAAAATGGAATCCAGGAGCTGGGTTGGGTGGTATAAAAATGAACTAATTATGTCCACTGCAAAATTTTATCACCTATTGCTAGAGCGCTGTCAAAACAGCAGACTGCTGTCTTTAGAGATCACTATGTACTATCTCTAAATTTTGAAAAACAAAGCTGTTTTTCATGTAATCTCACACGACCCACGATTTCCTGGTTTAATTAGGCTCATTTCAGTGGTGCTAACTCAGGGACAGATTGAGCCCTGCATTTATAACTTACTGTTTTGATACTCAAGAGCAAATACTGGCAAACTTTGCCATAACATCTTGCATAATGGCTTGGAGGCCGAATGGAAAATTTAGACTAAATGGATTGTTTTGCCATATTGCAAAAAAGGGAATATGATGGGGGATTGGGAAGGAGGGGCGGGAGAGATGGCTTTTTAAAAATTCTTCTTCTTTCTTTCCTTTCTTCTTTTTTTTCCTTCTTGTGTTCTCTCTTGAAACATCCCCAGTGAAATGGAAAAAGTAGAGTGCGTGTGGGTACTGCTGTCTGCCCACGTGTGCCTATGGATGTGTGAATGTTTGTGCACGTGTAACTGTTGCTTGTTTTTGTGAGTGCATGCGTTTGTGAGAGCACACGAACATTGCTGCAGCTGTGCCCGTGCCGTGCGAGCCGCTGGG
>NW_008673258.1:0-7006 GCF_000695815.1 Acanthisitta chloris
AAAAGCTAGAAATGAATACTTGACATTTGACACACCACCTACAAAAAGTGTAGTTCCATAATTTATGTCTGGATCCTCATCAAATCCACTTGAAAAGTTCCCTGTGGCTTACCCTGTGTCAATATACAGCAGAACTGAGTTGACTATGTACTGTGGATCATGTTCACTAAAATCATTCATGATGCTCTATCAGAGAAGATGTGATGCATCTGCTTAGTCTAAATCTACTCCTCCTTGCCTAAAGGCAAGGCCCAGAACAAGTGGACTTGCCTTCTCTTGACTAGCCTGATTGCATAAACAGAAAGAATTGGTGTTACAAACATTACTGTAAAAAAACCAAAGAAACCCAAAACAACAAAGGAAAACACCAGCGCACACACACACAAAAACCCAACCAAAACCAAAGCAAGCTAAAACAAAACCCCAAAACTGAAAACGGTCAATGTAAGCAATGAAAACAGGTCGTTCTAAATGGTCCTGAGGGAGCCAACACAGTGGTATCATAACACATTCCTGTCACTCTGGAGGAAGGCTGTGCATGCACACAATTGGGAAGCAATATTAAGTTCATTTAATCAAGCTAGTGCAAAAAGCTCTGTGGATGTATTGCCCATTAACCAGATTTATTTTGGTTTCATTCTTATCAAGCAGGAAAAAAAGCCAAAGAAAAACAAACCAAAGGAAAGAATCATAGAATCATAGAATTTAAGGGTTGGAATGGACCTCACAGATCATCTAGTCCCAACCCCTGCCCTGGGCAGGGACACCTCCTCACTAGATCAGGTTGCTCAAGGCTCATCCAGCCTGGCCTTGAACACTGCCAGGGTTGAGGCAGCCACCACATCCCTGGGCAACCTGGGACAGTGGCTCACCACTCTTCTAATAAAAAACCTTTTTCTAATATCTAATCTACACTTACTCGCCTTCAATTTTAATCCATTGCCCCTTGTCCTATTATTGCAGTTCCTAACAAAGAGAAACATCATGTAGGATTTTACATTACCTCAGCTAATACCAAAGTAAGCCTGTGTACATAAGTATCCATGTGGACATACAAAACAGTGGATTTCTTTAAAACTCTCACTACAGGATATAAAATGTGGTTTAGAAAGATGACTAAAGCAAAGCCAAGAGCATTTACAGACTAATGTGTCTTCATCATTGACCTCACCACCAAAAAGATATGAAAATCAAAGTTTTAATTTCCTATATTTTATATATGAGAAAAAAATCCCACTACACAACAAAATCATACAAACAAACAAAAAAACCCACACAAAGTAATCCCATTGTACTGCCAGAGGCACTGGTATCTCAAGCTTACCATATAACCACAGATTTCCAAATCTTGGCCAACTTTTCCCAATCAAAGACAACAAAAATCATGTATATCAAATATAAAGTATGATCAGCAAAATATCAGAGTAAAAATTACCCTGGAAAGTTTTATTACACCCTCGCTGTTGCTTTTTTTTTTTTGCTGTCTTCAATCTTTATTACAAATTGCCATTTCATTTCATTGCTTTTTTTTTGCCATCTTCGATCTTTATTACAAATTGCCATTTCATTTGCATATTTTAAGAAAAGAGTATTCAGAGAGCACAGGAAGGAAGTGAAACATCAGCCTTGTGATCCTCTCCTTCAAAACAACTTTATCCATTTCCAATTTCTCTTGGTGGACTTGCTAGTTTGTTCATCCCTAGACAGTTTCTGACAAACCTTTTTTGATAGGTGGGACAAGGTATGCCAGTTTTATACCACTAATATTTTATACTCTAGGTGCTCTGGTTGCTTTGCACAGCTCTTTCCAAGAAGCAACAGGATTATCCTGGCATTGGGGTAAGTAGGACAAAGGACCAGTTTCCCATAACAATAACAGTGTTATTTGTGCCTACTCAATCTGGCAGCATTTAGCATCACACACACTCAGCCTAGTGACACTGCCCTGGTTCCAGTGTGGTGCCACAGGGTGTTTCTGCAGCTATCTTTGAATTTAGCCAACAGAGCTGGTAAATCTAATTAGTCTTAACAATTAGCTTTTACATGAGAAGAAGTAACAAAAACCAAAGCCCAACAGGATGAATCTGCCATAATTATTTTTTCCCAAAAGAAAAATATCTTGCAGCATTTCTAGATTCCTATATAAGCTAGCAGTCTATCCCCTATGACAGACACTTTTATTTGCCCTTAATAACTTAATATAAGGGTATTAAAGCTGCCTGCTCAGTATACTTATAGACATCTATCAAACACATTTCTGTATATCAGATTCCTAAATTGGGAGATTAGTATAGTCAATGAAGTTAAACCTCAATGAAGCAAAACAGAAAATCAGTTAATATGTGTCTTGTGGTATCATACTGATTCACTTTAGGAGGGAATAACACTAAACCAGCTAAATGAAAGACAATTCTCATTATACAAAATTAAAGCCACAGAAGTTGGTAGCTTGCTAATCTGAAGCAAGTGAGTCATCCTCACTTTTCCACAATAACAGGAATTTGTTAAATGTTAAATTACTGGGACAAGTTTTAGTTCCAGAATACACAGGATTTAAAAAAGGCAGGAAGTAAGTCAAAAAGGGAAACATCATCTCATTTTCTCTGAAACTGCTTCTATTATAAAAGCAATAGCACATCAGTGCACTAATCAACCAGGAACATATTTCATGTCAGTGATATGAAAGAAAGTGCATGACAATTAGTCTTACTCTCAGTTCAGAACAAGCCATGAATTTTGGAAAGCTAAGGTAAGTTTACTGTCCTTTCCCAGTATGTTGTTCTTGATAACATCTTTCTTTATTGATGTATCGACTGAGACACTGGGCAGCAAATATTTGTGCTTAGACCTCCCAGTATTGTGCTCTTGATAACATCTTTATTGATGTATCGACTGAGAAACTGGGCAGCAAATATTTGTGCTTAGACTTAACAAAAAGGTGATTTTATGGTAACCAAATACCAACTCTTTGGTTCTGAATAAGGAAGCTTCACAACATATCCAGCAGGATTCTTAGTTGCAGTGCTTGTTCCCATCACAGCACACGGAGGCTACAGCTATCTCTTCTACATATGTATTTCATGAGTACTGGTCCTTGTGCAGGACACATCTTTCAGGGGTCAGACCGTCACATCTAAGAGTTGGTTTCAGAAATGACCTTGTGGTATTGGATAATTTTTTTTAAAATCAACAGTGTAGCTCAATGCAAATAATGGCTCTGCTTGCTGGAGCTCAGCTCACTTCATTCAGGTGCTCCATTCTCTGTCTAGACCAGAACATGCCACACTAACTCCAACAGGATTAGTTCATCCTGTTCTGCTAGAAACAAATTACATTGCATTTTTACTTCCACAGAATGACAGTAACAGACAGCTGGGGTTACAGCTTTTTCTTGACCTGCCTAAGGGTTTGCGGAGCAAATAGTTACCAAAAAGCATTTCCTTAGTTTGGTCTAAATGAATGCAAACAAGTGAGGGAGTTCACACCAGCAATTAACCCACTTGACAATACTCAAACAAGCAATAAAGCCCTGCTTCCAAGATAGGCATATTCAAATCAATTTCCTGGGGAAAAAAAGTCTTTTGCTGACCTTCATCAGACCTTTGTTGTAAAGGAACTAACACCAGTGAACATGAATTTCTTGGAGAAATGTGAATCTGGCTGTCTCCATGATACATAATTATGTTTCTGCAGAAATTACAGTGAGACAAATTCATGGCAGATGGAATCACTGAAAAATATTTGAGGATGAGATGAAATCTTTTTTTCAATCCAAAATGTATGGCACAAAATCAAGACAGAAAATTTGGCTTTAATTCCACTCTGTATCCAAAGGGATTTGACCTTAAATCCCTGAGAAGAATGCCCTAGTTCCAGTAGGGTTGAAGCTGAGCATTTACAGTCTCCCTAATGATATACTTGAGAGTTTATAAAATCCATTTACACACACTTTTTTCTCCTTTTTCTTTCTTTCTATTTTTCCCCCTTCATTGCAGATACTGAAATTCAGGTAGTTTATAACCCAGATGGACAACCAAACCATTACTTACCAACACTGTATGACAGAAAGGACTGAAATTCAGTGTGATCAGAAAAAAACCCCAACTGACAGTTGTTCCATTATGATCAAAAATGCAGAAAAAATGCCTAGAATTCTTATTATGTACTGAACCCAATACTGTGTCTCAGATCCAACAATGAGTGCGAGGTACATGCAAGTGTTTCACCAGACCTAAACAATCACTATCATTTGGAAGACAGACCCTTATAGAACAGATGATTATTTCAACAGTGCTTGGTAATGTCTATGGTGATAAGGGCTCGACATTGGGAGGTACTATCTGCTGGCAAATGGAAGTAGTATCTTTTGAAATCTTCTCCCTTGACTTTTGTCTTCTGAATGATGTGTTATACTCCCTTAATGCTCTTCTAGTATTTGATTAGCTTTGGGAAATGCCAGCTTGTTTCTGCTTCAATAGCTTTGTCTAAAACCCTGAATTATCTTTCCTAGTTCTCTCAGAAAGCTATTTCCTACCTAATGTGGCTTATTAATCTGCTGCATTACTGGCAAAGCAAGCAGAATATTAAGTGGGATACTTCAGCAGCATCTGGCATTACAAAATATCTGGGAAATACTTGAAGTTGCTCTGAACCATCATAACATCCTTTGCTCAGCTTTTGCACTGCAGGACACAATAAACTTGTTCTCCATTATGATGTTTCAGTGGAACATCAGAAAAAAACAAACCCCTCACAAAATCTTAAAGCCTGGAATGTGCACCATGATTTTCTGGTGTTTGTTAGCATAGTCCATGTATTTCTAACTCCAAAATGCAAGAAAGGGTGGGAATGCATTACTGTAGTTTTAAGTTTTAGGGGTAAAAATATTCCTTTAAGAATTTTTTGGCTAAGCTATGGCCCTGTGGTCAGACAAGTCAAACGCTGGAGAAATGATGCAAGGAAATCTAATCTTTGGGCATAACATAATCCTGTTTGCTTACAAAATGCCAGTCCCATAAAAGCCAAGTCTTTCTGACAGAAATGCAGCAAAGTATTTCAGTTTTGTTTAGTCATCGGCTTTTCTCTTTCCAGAAGATTTAGCCATCTGCATAAAGCACAGTCATTGCACACCACAACCCTCTCCAAAAAGCAGCTTTCAAGATACTGACCTCCCTGTCAGCCACCTCTTCTTCCCAGGAGTAAGGGCACACAGTTATTGAAATATTTACTCTGATTGTATTCTCAGCCAACAGGTGCAACATCCCACCAGTATATTCCAGGCAGCTCATCCTGCCAGCTCAGATCATACCAACACGTGGCCCATCATATAGGCATTTATAAGCAAATTAAAAAATCAGAGGAATAGTGAGGGGAAAAAAAAGCAACAACAAAAAACCCATCCATGAATCAACAGCACATTTTTTTGGGGTCAGCTGGTGACACTGGCCATCTGCACCAACATCCCACCAGTATATTCCAGGCAGCTCATCCTGCCAGCTCAGATCATACCAACACGTGGCCCATCATATAGGCATTTATAAGCAAATTAAAAAATCAGAGGAATAGTGAGGGGAAAAAAAAGCAACAACAAAAAACCCATCCATGAATCAACAGCACATTTTTTTGGGGTCAGCTGGTGACACTGGCCATCTGCACCTCCATTTATAGAATAGTGAGGGGAAAAAAAGGCAACGACAAAAAACCCATCCATGTATCAACAGCACATTTTTTTGGGATCAGCTGGTGACACTGGCCATCTGCACCTCCATTTATCTCTCTACAGCTGATACATATCAGCATTAAGGCTTTGAGAAGTTTTACTTTTTAAGGTTGTTCCTCCAACAAGTCTCCAACAAACCAATGTCATTATATTATATATTGTCCAAATTTGTAGTGAGATATCAAAAGTTTTTGTAAAGCTGTTAAATAACATCCTACCTTAACAACATGAGTCTGTCTTTTTCTGCATCTTCTGTGTTGTTTCCCTGTGTAGAGAAAAGAAACAGAATGAACAAGGCAGGATTTCAATTACAGACCAGTTTGGTCACTGCTCAGTTGTGCTGTTCTTGGCTGTTTTCAGGAGGATAAACACCAGATCTGGCTCCTCTGAGTTTGTGACATTGTTGTAGTCAAGACTGCAGTCCAGCCCAGCTGAGGAAGACAGAAACTAACAGAATCCTCAGAGAAACAGTTGGAAAATACATCAAAGGTCATCCCCAAAGGTCTGATGTCATCCTGGAGTAACAGACCATTGCAAAAGGACAAATGGTCATGCAGGATCAGAGGTCATTGAAAGGCCAAAGGTCATCATGAGCACAAAGTGTTAACAAAAGGTCAGAGATCACCCAGGGCTCAAAGGTCATCCATGTGGTCAAAGGTAAGTGAAAAGATGAAGTCATACAAAGGTATCCAAAAGGTCAGAGGTCATAAAGCAGACAAAAGCAGTCTAAAAGGTCTAAGGTCACCAAATAGGTCAAAGGTCATTTAGGGGGTCAAAGTTTTAACACACATGTAGAGAAAAGGGGTTTGTTCTCTTTGGACCAATTCCTATGACCCATTCAGCAGGTGCAAGCAAGTTTCTGCACAACATCAGGCCATACATACAAATAATTCAAATACACAAACCCCAGTGATGATAGATTTTTACAAATTAATGTGTCCACTGCCATTTCAATTAGCAGAACAACTACCAGGTGCTGATTGGAACGAAGCATTGGGAAGACAAAATCTTGGAAGGTATTTACAGTCCCTTCAGTCCTCTAGGCAGTTTCTGTACTCAGATAAGTATTTTTACATTATTAAGAAAATAATATTGTGTTTTCTATGTAGTTATCCATGCTAATATGACTTTAAAATATTTGAATTCATTTTCTTAAGTAAAATCTCAAATTTGTTTTGGTTCCCATAGCCAGGGACTTCAATGCAGCTCAGAATTTGCCACATTACATGAGCCAGAGGCAATTGCACAATCCCAGGCAATGCAGTCAATAGCTCTGCATACACCCCT
>NW_008673259.1:0-34944 GCF_000695815.1 Acanthisitta chloris
AATCACCTCTTTGCTTTCCATGTGCTTCCATAGCTTCCAGGAGAATTTGTTCCATGATCTTGCCAGGCACAGAGGTGTGACTGTAGTTTCCTGGTTCTTCTGCTTTCCCCTTTTTAAAAATTGGACTTATATTTTGCTTTTTTCAGTCATCAGGGATGTCGCCTGACTGCCAGGATTTCTCAAAAATTATAGATAGTGGCTTAGCAACTACATCAGCCAGTTCCCTCAGGATCTGAGGATGAATCTCATCAGGACCCATGGACTTACGCACATTCAGGTTCCTTAGATGGTCTGGAACCTAATCCTCTTCTGCAGTGAGTCCAGGGGTTTCATCCTCCCAGTCTCCACCTTTGCCCTTCTTAGTCTGGTCAGAATGGCTAGAGCGCTTGGAGGTTCGTTAAGAACCTCAGCCTTTTCTTTATCCAGGGTAGCCAGTTCTGTTTCCTTCCAGAGAGGGACTACATTATCTCCAGCCATCCTTTTACATGCAGCATACCTGCAGAAGCCTTTCTTGTTATCCTTAATGTCCCTGGCTAGCCTCAATTCCAGCTGTGCCTTAGTTTCCCCAACTGTCTCTCTAGCTTCTCTTACAGCTTCTCTGTATTCCTCCCAGTCCATTTGTCCTCCCTTCCACCTCCTAAAGGCCTCTTTTCTTTTTTTTTCCCCCCTGAGTTTCCTCAGCACTTCATTATTCACCCATGGAGGCCTTCTGGCATTTTTGCCTGATTTCCTCTGTATCTGGATGCATCAGTCCTGATCTTGGAGTAGATGATCCTTGAATATCAGCCAGCAGTCTTGGGCCCCTCTGCCTTCCAGGACTTCATCACAAGAGACTCTGCCAAGAAGGTCTTTGAAGAGGCCAAAGCTGCTCTCCTGAAATCCAGGGCAGTGAGCTTCCTGTGCACCTTCCTCGCTGCTCTGAGGATCTCAAACTCCACCATCTTGTGGTTGCTGCAGCCAAGGCTGCCTTGGAGCACCACATTCCTCACCAGCTCCTCCCTGTTGGTGAGCACAATCTCCAGCATGGCTCCTCTCCTTACTGCTTCCTCTGTCATCCATGTAAGGAAGTTATCATTGACACATTTGAGGACCCTCTGGGATTGCCTATGCACTGCCATGTTGCTGTCCCAACAGATATTGGTGTGATTGAAATCCCACTTGAGGACCAGGGCCTGTGAGCTTGAGGCTAATTGCATCTGTCTATAGAGGCCTTCATCCACACCCTCCTCCTGATCAGGTGGTCTGTAGCAGACCCCCACCACAGCTCTTCAGAAATTTAGCTTGGATGTCCATGGGGAATAACTTGGGTCTACAAGCCAAATCAGCTGTAAAGACAGACAATGTTTTCATACCCCAGGGCATGAAAAACTAGTATTAATACTGAAGTAGGTGAAGGTTTTTGTCTTTTTGTTTACACTTTCTGTAGTAAACCCTTTGTTTAGGATTTTCTTTCTTGAACACTGTGGTATAGTCATATGCTGAAATCTCCATATAAACATACCATGCCCTAAAAAGTGAGTTCCTAACTTTTCCTTGCCTCGATTAGGGAAAAGAGTGAAGCACACACAGTTACTGTGCAGTACTGACTTTGCTTTCTTGAGCTTTTGCAGTCCTTTGGGTTGTGCAGCCTTTCCTCTTGGATGATGGTATCAACAGTGCAGTTGTAATTAAGTACTGGTGTGAAGCTTAAACATGCTGTCTTGCAAAGAGATCCAATTAATTTTTCTCTTTTAAGAGGTATTCAGAGCTCCCATCTTTCGTCATAGAATAGACAAGAATGGATTTAGCTTGGGCTTCAGCAAAAACCTGAGGCAGGTGTTCGGTGATGAGAAGAAGTACTGGCTGCTGCCTGTGTTTTCAAGGTATGCTGTTCTTAATACTTCAGTTGTTGAGACTGTTGAATAACCAGGATCCACAGGGTTTGGGGTGATTAGATTTTGAAATAAGATACAGTAATACTCAATTTAATAAAAACTGTTGTTCAAACTTGTTAAATTTTTGTACTTACGACACTAATTCTGAATTTTTCAGTTTAGGGGATGGTTGCTCCTTCCCAACTTGCCTCGTTAATCAGGATCCTGAGCAAGCTTCCACACCTAGTGGTCTTAATTCAGCATCCAAAAAGTAATCTGCTTTTTGTTCTTCATTTCAAATATTTGATATTTTCCCCCCTGTGTGCACATAAATACAATTATGTGTAAGATACTTAAAAGTGGTAAGCAATGAAGAGTATCCTGTTAATAAATCCAAGTCAGATTTTAGACAGCTAAACTATAACTCAGCTAATCCTCAGATTTATGTTAAAATTTGTGTAAGTAAGGTGGAGTGGTTTTCTTCCCCCAGTGCAATTTGTCTTGGTTCAGTGGCATCCTAGGCTCTGAATTTTTCACACCTACCTAATATTTGGTATCAGCAGCATTCCATTCTGCATACATATGAGATGCTTAGTCAGTCTGTTTGTGATACGAATCCATTACCTTGCACAGCTTTTTGGGGAGGTCTGGTGCAAGGTGCTTCACATAAGGGAATCCCTTATGGCACTTGTGCCAAGCACAGGAAGTGGAATATTAAGTGTTGTTTCTGCTGATAATAATAGACCTTTTATTAATTACTATCCCTAATGAGCATGACATCCTTAAAGTTTGGAAAGTATGGAGGTGCTCCTTTAAATAAACATAATACCTTAATATTTCACATTGTATCCTTTTTTCAACATTTATGTAATGCAAATATGATAAGTGTAGGAGACTTGAATATGTGGCTAAGAAATGATAATGGAATCGCACAGACAAACTCTTACTCATAACAGAAATGTATTACATTTCAGCTAGCTGTTTATTGACACTGTAAATCTTGCTCCAGCAATCCATAGCTTGTATTAGGCAAGAGATTTTGGAGATGTTTTCTCCCCTATTTATCATGTCAAGTTTGTTGTAGTGGAAAAGAATATAGGTTAGCATGCATTTAGAGCTGGAGTACGTATATTAATATATAGTAACTGTTAAATTAAAATCAGAACGATCCCCTATTCTGTGCCAGGGAGTTGCTTTATAGATTGTGCTTGTACCTGTGACAACTACAGTGTAACCTATGTAGTTATATACCAGAAAAAAAGTAGGGTAAGGTAAGGAAAATATTGTGTATGACAAACTGGTTGTAATGTGTGGTAAGATAATGAAAAATTACTGCAGTTTACTAATGTCTTTTTTATTGGCACTGCAGTGAGAACCACCTGTTTCCTGCAAGGCCGTTGCGTGATTCCCAGAGTCATCTACTTACGGATACACCGTCTTGGTCAGAAACTAGTGCAAAGGCTGGAAAGGGCAAAGTTGGTAAGGAGTTGATTTATGCTGAATTGATTTGTGTTGTATAAACTAGTTTCGGAGGATATAGTGTGAAAAATTACCACGGTCACTTGGACTGTATTCATGAACCAAAATTCACGAAGCTTTATTTTAACTGCGTGCCTGTAGGAAGTTCCATGTGTCATAGAATCACAGAATCAACCTGGTTGGAAGAGACCTCAAAGATCATTGAGTCCAACCCTACCGTGGTTACTAGGCCATGGCACTAAGTGTCAAGACACTGTGCCCTTCCCAGTTAAGTCTGACCAAGAAACACTGAGAACACTGACACCAGTAGATGCTACTTACCATGTAAGATGAGGCTGATAGTACTTTTGGCAACAAATTGCTTATAAAAGAATATGGTAACACCTAGTTGCAACTAGTGAAAAGCTGTGTAACAGATACAGGACAGGAACAGACTTTGCAATAGTGTAATGACGTTAAGATGATTGTTAATTAAAAGTTGTATTGTTTGCTGAAACAGACGTAAGACCTTTTCCTGTGGAAATACCATTTCTTGTCTTTAAAGGTATGAGCAATCCTGCCTTAACCATGGAAAATGAAACCTAGTTTCCCTTAAAAGAAGCATCTGAGTATGTAAGGAAAGGTATGTTAATATTCTCTGTACTTCAGATGTTGTTTTGTGATTCCTTACCACTGAAGGATGCCCAAAAGAAAAGTGCTAAAACAATACCTCTGTGTAGCTTGGTCTGCTAAAGCAGGTAAGGCTCTATCAAATGAGGAAGGAAAAAAGATTAGTGTCTCATTCTGTGTCAGGTACTGAACTGCATCCTATTTAATAGTAAGAAAGTGCTGCCTACTGTAGACAAAAGGTGTCCATATGACTTCCTGAGCATTTAATCACCTGCTGTCAAAAATGCCTGAGATGTTGTGCACATGAGGGGAGATCTTACGGGTTGTGGGGAATGAACACCAGCAATCATCATATCCACTTCAGTATTTGAGTATTTCTAATTCCAGTAAAGCTTATGAAATTCAACTATTTGATATTTAGAACCCTATAAAAAATTTAAATCCAACCCTAAGAATTTTTGCATACCAAACAATTGGTATAGAGGAGTTGTTCTAGCAAAGTCATTTCCATCTCTACTGTTGGAAGCACCTTGTCAGTCATCCTGAAAAAGTGTCTCAAGTCAATGTCCTTGATTTGTGTGTGGCTTGACTCCAGGACATGCTGTGATGGCTGTCAGGTTGCTCATGGTCCCTCCTGGAAGTGGAAGGCATGCAAAGCCATCAGGGAACTGCAGTGATTGTTACTAGACCCATCAGCAATGCTATTGCATTGCCAAAGCAACTTACAAAAATGGTAGGTGTGCAGATACCAACAAAGGGTCCCAGTTCAGCTTGATTCATAAGAGAAACTAAAAAAATTCTTGACCCTTGCATTCTGGTTTTGTGTTCAGTGGTGAAGGCGCAGACAGTTCCAGATTTAGGTAGATCGACAAACTTGATGGTGGTGTGAAGCGTTAGAAGTGTTGAAAATGTGGGTGTCAGATGAGCAGAGTGAAAGAGACGAGCGAACGAAACTCAGACGGTGACTGCAATTTTGACTGCTCTGTGTATGCTATTTTAATAGAATGTGAAAACCTCATTTCTAACCCTTTGCTCAAAATGTAAAATGCTGTATTTGTGCCCTGTTTAATCCATCAGTTGTTTTAACAGCTGCTTTTGGAAAAGAATAAATTATTCAACTTCAGTTAGTTTGGTGTCTTACATGTCATCACTAATCAAGAGTAAAGCATTGGAGACAGGCTTCAAAGAAACAGATTTTTGACTCATGCTACAGAAATACCATTAGTTGCAACTAGTTTTATCAGAGTGGAGTTCTACTTTCTAATGTCCTAACATTTTATTTACTGAAGGAATAGCTTTTAAACTTTAATCTTTCTTTGGAGAGTGTGGACCTTTTATTGGAACTTTGTCATTGAGATTATTCTGAATATCAGACATGGTCTGTGACTGTTCTAAAGAGGTTAAAAGTGGGTTTTTTCCAACTGTTTAGCTTGACAAACATCTCATGCTCATAATAGTTTTTTTTCTTTTAGTCCAGTCTGATAAAGTAACAGATTTGTGTTTGCAGTCTGATTGCCTCACCCTCTGAGGTTTGGGAGCTTTGGTGAAGTTTTCTTGTTTATTCTTTTTCTGAGCATCTGTTTTGAAATGAAGCTTTTTAAAGAGAGACCACATTTAGAGGAGGTTATGTTCCAAAGAGTAAGTGTAAACCCACCTAAAGGGGCTCCTGGAGGTTAGTTTTGCCTCAGACAGACTCGTGCACATCTCAGAAGGGTAGTATCTTAAGGATTGGTAGTTCTTTGGCATGAGCATAAGCCCCAGTTTGGTTGTGCCCTTAGCTTGGTGGTATTTCTGTGTGGCATTTAAAAGACTTTCTGGAGATATAACAAAAAAGCTAGACTACTGTCTCTCTCTATATATATGTGACATAGAGTTGCTGGAGTAAGAGCTCTTATATAAAAACTTTTTTTAACTGCTTAGCACTTTATTACTTTACTGTCAGTATTTGCATAATAGTTCTTCCTGGGGAGTGAACAGAATACTTTAATAGAACTCTGAAGCTACACACAACGAAATCGAGTAATTTCATCTTTGACATGAAAACTACAGCCTGCAGCCCCTGCCAGTGCATTAGAATCTGAACATCTGTCCCAGCAAGGATCTATTCAATATCCTGTATCCTGTAGTCCTTTATAGTTCATTGGAGGACTAATGACTGAGACTGCCAGATGTGGCTTACACTACTGTAAGAGCCAATTGTTTCTTAATGATATTGGTACATGGAAATATTGTAAAAATAGCTCACTTCATTTTATAAACTGTTGGCCTGCTTGCTGTGTAGTCAGTGCTTAATCACTGCCATACTGCAATAGATTGATAACATAACTGTGAACAGCTTTGCTGTGTTCCTCTTCAGGGTGGGATTTTCGTTCTGCTGTTGGTCAGTTCCCCCTTTGAGCTGATGAGACTGGTTGCAATAACTTAATTTTTAAGTATTCTTTGATTCTAATGGTGTATTTTGTGATGAATGTTCTGTTCCAGTTGAAGAGCAAGCTGTCGTTGGAAGGAAGATGCATTCTTCCAAATATTAGTCCCGTTGGCCAGCTGCTCCTGCCTGCTCCTCTATGGATGTGCTCAGAAAACAAACTGCCAGATGATTAGCTGTCTCCATGTCACTGTTTGAAACATGAAACTAAACTTCCGAACCTTATCGAAAATATTTCAACTTAAAATTCCTGGGTTTGAATGGTGAAGGATGATTGATTATTAGGAAATGGAAAAAAAGAAGAGTCTGAGTTTACAATTGTAAAAATTCCATGGCTGGTTATATTTCTGTGTTCAGCACAAGAAAAATCTGACCTCTGTACATGTAAGTCCATGTTCTTGCCTTGGTATTGAAAATTCACCTTTTAGTTCAAATTGTTGTAAGTAATTGACTTGAAAATCAAATTCTTGCACTACTGGCTTTATGAATTGGAAGAACAGCCAGTGTTGACTATGAGTAATTTGGTGGCTTGGTGGACTGAACTTTCTTTTGAGCGCTTGATAAGCAGTTTTTGAAGTTAAGGACACCCGAGTGAAGTTTCTGACTATTTTTGGAACATTGTTTGGAAACCACTATGGCAGAAGCTGTTTTCCGTCAGCTCTGCACTACCAATAGCTTGGAAGTTGTGGAGTGGAAAAAAAAGGTGTTTGTTAATTGAATGCTCCAGTGGGTCCCTCAGGGATGTGATGAATGAACTGACCAGCTGGGGAGCTTGATGGGAGGAGTGTTGTGAAATTGGGATTTTTATCATCCCATTTGGAGCTCTTGACCCCTTTGGGAAGTGAAATGTTAGCACTGTACTTTGATCCAAAAGGAGTTTTACCAACCTGTGTTCCTGAGGGCCACTGTCTTTCAAGCTCCTAGTTTCTTAGTAATCAGTATTTGTCTCATGTTTCTTTTTTCACTTGTTCTTGAGGACACTGCCTCTGTTATTGCATAACTTAATGAGTATTATGGACAGTCAGGGAGACTTGCTGTTGTAACTTGTGATATTTGCATTTACAGGACAACAGACTTTTGACTGCAATACCAAAAAGCCAAGCTGCTGCACATAGGAAATCCCCTTCAAATGAGTTAAGAGCTAAGCACTTTCTTAAGATCAGAGTTTATGGGCCAGTTAATCAAAGATGCATTATCAGCTTTCAAAGTCGAGGAAGTTTCAGCAACACAAATCTAACTGTCTTGTGCCTTTGTATCACTACACTACATTTATGGTATCAGTGTTTACATTTAAATGCAAGTTGTTATTCTGAAAATAAGTTTAGGAGGAACTTAGTTATGCTTTCTAGGTGGCTAGATAAAAAGACTAGTCAAAAAAAATATGGTCTGAGTGAAAACCTCTCAGACCAAGCTCCGTTCAGTTGAAAGAGAAGAGTGCTTCTGTTGTCAAACCTGAGTCACTTAGCATAGCAGATTGTTTCACAGTGTGAAAATGTCAGTTGTTTGTTGAGAAACCTGGCAGCAGGACTAAGTGACATAATTCTGAAAGCAAAAAATACTATCATTAACTCTTCTATGGGAAGGTAACTTTAAAATTTGTCTTTTGTTAGGTTTACAACTTAAGTGATAGCTGGTAGAGCACAAATGTGGCTTTTTTCTTTTCTAGTGTGAGAAAATGTATTTATTTTACTTTTTTTTTTCAATCTCAAACTTTTACCAGCCTGAAAACATCTGTTTCTTGCCAGAAGTGCCAGAGTGTGGATCCCTTGATGTAGAACACCTTTTTTTAAACTAGCATGAAGGTAGCAAACAGTTTACATGATGCCTGCAGAGATCTAGCAACCAAAAGATTTTTTGCAGCTATTTATTCAGTGTTCTTCTGTCAGGTTACCTCATATTCATGTTTGTTTAAAGGCACACTTGTCAAGGCATAAGGGGGAGAGGGAAAATATATTTTTTAGCACTTCAGGTTCTCTATCTGTAGAGTCTTGTTTTTTATGCAGTTAGTCACAGGGTGGTTTGTCATGGAGCATGCATTTAAAAATACTGAGTATAAAGTTGACATTCAGCTTCAGTAACTTGCTCCATATTTTTACATAAAAACAAAAGATTTCTTCCCCAGCAGAACACATCATGGGAATGGATTTCTCTAATACAGAAAGGCTGACATCTATGTCCAGGGCTCTGAGAGCATTTTGTAAGGATGGGGATCAATGTAGAGAAAGGACAGGGATAAAGGATCAAGAAGTGCCTGGATTCTCCATGTCTCAGAAGTCACACTTGGAAAGCACAATAGCCCTAAATAATCTGCAGCTTTGAGGCAGCCAGAGGCTGTGCCCCTAGCAGAAAACTCATGGAGGCATGGGAAATGGGCAGTGACAAAGGGAGAAGGGGAAAGGGAAAGGATGGTGGCTCAGAGGTAAACACTGAGCAGCTCTGAGCCAAAGGGCTTTAGCTACACCTGCTCTCTGGCTGGGATGAGCTGTGCCTCCATGAAGAGCAGTGGCTGCAGGTTTTTGAGGGTTGCTGGCAGTTCCTGCTCTCTAGAGTATGGACAAAAGTGAGCTAATCATGCTCCAAAGGATAACTTCTGATGATATGACTATATTCTTGGCTTTAAGCTCTCTAAACCTTACACAATGAAGTGAAAATGGGGTTTTTGAGATACTGAGTGTTGACAGGTTCACAAGACAATTTGGGATGAGGTCAGAGGAGCAAGGATGCAATGTTTTTTGTCTGCTTAACACTGATTCTCCTGTCCTTTATAGTCTTGCTAGGCACTTTACTACAGCCTTTTGTGTAATTTCTGTTTTTTCTTTTTTATAAGGACTGCATTTTACCTACTATACAGTTACTTATCTACCTTTCTGCTAAAGAACGTAATATCCCTGGTATTTGTCTAGCAGTATGACTGCGTTTTGATCTTTAGTGGAAGTTGGACGAGTTCTACAGATTCCTCAGGTGGCCCTGAGTCCCTAATGCCAACAGAGCTAAATTCATTTTGTATACATTTAAGCAGTTATATGAATCATAGCTCCCCCCATGTGTAAGAAGTGGCTTTAGTTTGTAAGTTAGAACAAATCCAAAACGTCTGCACCAGAAGTGGTCCACACATACTCTATTGTCAGTTGATATACTGGTGATGGAGTGCTCAAAGTCCTTCACAGAGAACTATTTTTATTAAGAAAATGGAACCCACTCCCACTGAGCAATTAAGACAAAGCTGCTGCTCTGCACTTTAGTTCTTTACCCTGAGATAAAAAACACTGTCCAGTTCCAGTTGGAGACTGCAAGTTCTTCAGTAGACTGTAACTGGGGAGGTAATGAATGAAACACAAAATCACAGAATGGCCAAGGCTAGAAGGGAACCACAGTGGGTCATACCTGGTCCAACCAGCCTAGAGCACATTGCACAGGTTTGTACCCAGATGATTCTTGAATATCCCTAGTGTGGGAAACTCCAGAAAGGTTGCAGGAAGCAATTTTGGTTTAGCACAGGAAATGCTGTAGCTGGTTTTAATTGCTATTTGGACTAGGAGTTCTTGCCCTGATTCAGCTGGCTGGTGTGCTGGAGGGGAGGGGAGGAAATATATTTCTACATAGTGTATAACTTTGCCACTTGTTAATGTATTGCCTCAAATAAATGCTTCATGTTCAGCATGTCATGTTGTAGTCATTGACACACTACTTTTGGTTTTACTGATGGTGTACCTGAACAGCAGATCATCTCTGCTCTGGGTTCATTAACAACACAGTTGCTGTAAATGCCCCCCCCTTCAGCTCCTCACCAGCAATCTTGGACTTCTAGAGGTAAGTAAGTTCCCCCTCTCCAGCTGAATTGCTAGATTGCTAGCATGTCACAAAGCACCGACAGTGAAAGAGGTTGAGAAGGAGCCAAATCCTTTATGGTCTTTCATGGGTGAGACACTCCATGTCTTCATGCTGGCAGAGCAGACAGAGCTGCACTCTTTGGATACTGTTGAAAGTCAGAAAGTTGGAATTCTGTCCCCCAAAAAGAGGGCTTCTTAGACCCACCTGCCTTTATAGAAGTGAGGAGGTGGCAAGAAAGGGAGTAATGTTACTCACCAGGATTGCCACTCACATAAGCTTTGCTTCATGAGGGCTCTCCAGCCCTCCTATGCCAGATTCTTCTGATGTGCCTGACTCTCCACACTCTCTGCTAACAGTCTTCCTTAGGGAAGTTGGATCCCACCTCCAATGCAGAGAGGAGTGTGACTGTCTGCTCAGGGGCCTCTAAAAATGCAGGAACAGTTATGTAAAGATGAAAACAGTTTTCACCTCTTCCAGTTCAGACATAACCTGCAGCATATGGTTTAAGCTTTTCCTGTTTTTAAAACCCTTCCATAAATACTTGTATTGAACCATATACAAACATTCTCATCCAAAACAAGATTAAAACCAAGAAGGTTCTGCTCTGCTGGATGGAGGGTGGGTTTTCTCTGTTGCTACTTCACTTGTAGCTGTCACTTGCTCATCAGTGACCTCGTACTAGGATGGGAAAAGCAGCAGCCTTCTTTCTGGAGTGAAATTTTGAGCAAGTGGCATCTGACATAACCTAAGGAAAGCTTTGCCATTTCCACTCTGCAGTTTTTTCAGTTGTTCCCTCTTTAAATTTTTGATCATCATTCTTCTCCTTTTCAGCAGAAGTTGACTGAAAGTCTTTCCTTTGAAATGCACAATCAATATTTACATCCTCTTTATTCCTCTCCCTCCCAAAGTTTATTCTAGATAATTCCTTCATTTCTCCAAGTTGGCACCCATCACTGAAATACAGTATTTGGGGCACTGATGACAGGCTTCATCCTAAATCACTGTAATCTCAAGCAGATGGTCCCAACAGTTTGAGTGCAGCAGTTGGAAGAGTATGCCATAAGCCATCTCCCCTTTCCCATCTCCTGCATGCTCCCAGTTTAACTGATTGGCATAACTGGAACAGACCCAACACTTCCTGACAGACATCACTTTATGAAGTCACTTTCCTTTTTTTTTCTTTCCAAAACCAGAATAATTCTCAGTTAAGAAGGGGCTCTGGTTAGAAAGACAAAAATATACAATGTGCACAAACTGTTACAGCCTGAACAAGAAGTTATTTTCTCTATCATATGAGAGATTTAACTGGCCAACTGCAACCCCAGCTTTGATTTGCTGCCCTGCAAAAAATAAAGCACATTCTCTGTAACACAGCTCAAAAACTTCATCCATTGCCAACTTTTACCTGATGTCTATAGAAGGGAAGGCTTCATCTCCCTTCTCTCCATCTGTTCCTTGCGTTACCCAAGTTATTTGACACATGTGTCTTATGAGCACAGGAAAGAGCACACTTGGGAAAGAATTCTCCCACTTCAGCAGAGGCAGAAAATCTCATCTGTGCTGGCAGAAAAAGGAGGACACCAGCCTCTGCAGAGAATCAGATCTTCACAGTTGGTATCAATGGGCACATTTCATTCCAAACCCAAAACTGCTAAAATAATGCAGGAGAATCCTCCTTGTTTCATTACCATACTTAGTCATGCAAGATACCCAAATCCCCAAACTCAGCTAAAAATGCACTGAAGTTCAGATATTGGGAGTTTAAAACCAAGAAACACATGTTCTCAAGTAAAAATGATGCCCAAGAAAATGGGTGGCAGAAGGAGGACAAACAGAAACCATGCCAGAAAAAGATAAACCATTGGGAAGCCAAAGGGAAGATGCAGTGCCTTAAGTTTGTGAGTTTTTCCTTATTCATTAATATGCAGCACATTTAAAATAAATAAACCCAGAAACCTTAGGCCTTATAAAGCCAGACTTTTGTTCTGTGAATGGTCAGTAAACACCTTCAATGGAAGAAGGCTCAGAGAAGATAGACAACATGTGCATGAAGCTCAGAGAATGCTGTCACCAAAGATGCTGAATTAATCTCAGCAGCAAAGGGCTCTGAGATGACCTTTGTTGTAAACAAGCAGCTGTGTCAGTTGAGGGGGTCAGCTGGTTATGTAAATGGCTCTTCATTAAAATAATCTGTACATTCCTGAGCCAGCCACACCAGCATGGGGATGTGTGAATGTGGCTCAGTCCAACGTCAAGTATAAAACTGGAACATCCAGCAAAATCAACTTTGAGGAGAGCAATAGCCTTGAGCTGGCTTCAACCCATGTGTCCCTTCTGGCAACCAAGCTCACCCAGCACTGTAATGGAGAGCAACCTACAGACATCAGTAAAAGGAATGATGCTTTGTATTGTGATTCAACTGTATATACAACTGCTACATTCTGTTTGTGTTGTGATTTCAGTGTATTGCTCTATCACGTTCTAAATCAAAATCCTACGTAATAAGTATCTTCAGCTGAGTAAGTCTGGTACTACAGCATTAAGCTTTCCTAATGTAGAATATCTAGAAGAACCTGGTCAGAGAGTAGTGGATTAACTAACACCCAAATTTCCAGCTGATTTAGCTAACTCTTCACCTCTTTTCCTAAGTGACCACAGAAGAGTTTTATAGAGCTGAACAAGTACTAACACTCAAGGACCTTCAGCCAACACAATTAAATACAAGATTTCTTAAGCACCAATACTTGTAAGCTAGAAAGTTTTACTTGGAACTCTTAAATGAAACAACTATAAAATTATACTGTCTGCGTGTGGGTGATGTCCTCCAGCCTGTGCTCTACAACATGAAGCAACCACTCAGTCTTTGCTGTGTGGACTGTCCTCTGGGTGACTAACAAGCACCTGTACCTTGTGGGTACAGAACACCCATACTGGTGCCTCATCTATTTCAGATATAAGGATCCAGTGCCATCTATGTAATTGTGCTCTAGTATCACACAAGAGAGAGCACTGAAAGGACCTGTGGTGACTACCTACTCCAGTACTCCGACTCGAAGTAGGGTAAAATACAGCAAGCTGGTTGGAAATTATTTCCCATTCATAAGTCCAGGCTGATTACTTCCAATCACCTTCTTATCCCTTCTATGTCTGGAAACAGTTTCTAGGCTGATCTGCTCTATCACCTTCCCAGAGGTCAAGGTGCCATTGACCAGCCTGCAGTTCCATGTCCTCCTTGCCCTTCTTGAAGGTAAGAGTGACATCACTCTTCAGGAAATTAGCCTTATCAGCATGACCTTTCAAAGATAACAAGAAGGGCCTTGCAGTGACATCAGTCAGCTCCCTCAGCACTAGAGGGTGCATCCTGATCAGGTCCTCTGAACACCCTGATGCCCAATTTGTTTGCGCATTCCTAACCTGATCCTCCTCCACCAGGGCTAAATCCTCCTTATTCCAGAATTTGCTAGGCATCTCAGGGACCTGGGATTCCTGAGGGCAAGTCCTAAGAGTGAAAAACAAAGCACAGAAAGCATTGAGTAGCTTAGCCTTTTCCATGTCCTTTGTAAGTCAGTCTCCCATTCCCATTTCTCTTTTCTGCTACTTTTCTTTGATTTCCTGCAACTTTTCTTTGATTTTTGCGTGAGGGAACAAACCATTCTTGAGTTTGGAGTAACAAGTCAGATGAGGTAAGAGAAATTTCTTCAATGGAAGAGCTTATAGGTCACCCTCAAATTGGTATAGGAAAAAACCTCAGATAATCTGAGTATGTTTCAGTCCTATTTTCTTCCATCTCAAAGATCCTCCTTGCCTAGTTTCAATGAGAAAAGGGACTAAATGCTTAAAATAAAATTATATATATACATACATTTTAAAAAATAGTGGCAGAGAACATAATGTTCCTGGAACACTCACATGACTCCAGAAGACAAAAATACAAGTGGATTAAAAAAGAAAGATCAAATATAACAGGTTTTGATACTACATTTCTTCTGACAAACCTACTCAAACAACAATGTAATTTAAATGGATTGCAAAAAGCAGAGGCCTAGAAAGAGAATTCTAGTCTCTGAACACAGGTGCATGTCTAGACAGCTGGAACTGTGCCTGCACATTCATTTTTGCAAAAGCAATTCAAGCTGCCCACTTTGGAAACAGATTCAGATTTCAGGCTCTGCAGTTTACAAGTAATGATCCTTCACTTAAGAAGAAATTACTTCTTTCATAATGTCTACAATTCACCATTTAAATCACTCCTTAATGGAAACCAAATCTAATTTTCCCATGGGAACAAATGATGCACAGATGTCTCCCCAGCTGCAATCAACTCTCAACAGATCACACTGATCAGACCAAGAGTTCCCTCACAGAAGAGCATAATCTTAGTTTCATGCTGATCAGTGGCTATTGTGAAAAGCTTTTCTTACAGGAAGAAAACCAAAGAGTAGAATTACTTCAAGTTGAATACCCCATGAAAATTTTAGACTAGGTCTTAAGCAAACTCAGTCTGCTCCTGAAGTCTGTGTGCCCATTAGCAGCTGGGACAAAAGACACCGCCTATTGTGCATCTTTGAGTTTAGCTTCTTCCAAAAAGGGTCTGAGCTCTGACAGGTTCATAACTCAGCAAACTTCCTGCAAGTGCTGAATGCACACACAGCAAGTTTGCTGACAACACCAAGTTGTGTGGTGAGGCCAACAGACTGGAGGGAAGGATGTCACCCACAGGGACCTGGGCAGGCTTCAGAGGGCCCATGCAAAAAACTAGGAAGTTCAACAAGGCCACATGCAAGGTCCTGCACATGGGTCAGGCAATCCCAAGCACAAATACAGGCTGCCCAGGGCATAGATTGAAAGCAGTCCTGAGGAGAAGGACTTGGGGGTGTTAGTGGACAAAAACGTGACATAACCTGGTAAGCACAGAATCATTAAGGCTGGAAAAGACCTCTGAGACAGAGTCCAACCTATGACCTAACACCACCATGTCAACTAGATCATGCCACAAAGTGCCATGTCCAGTCCTTCCTTAAACACCTCCAGGGACAGCAACTCCACCACCTCCCTTGGGAGGCTGTTCAAATGTCTAAATTACCCTTTCTAGGAAGAAATTCTTCCTAATGTCCAACCTGAACTTCCCCTGGCACAGCTTAAGACTATGTCCTCTGGTCCTGGCACTTGTTACCTGGGAGAAGAGGCTGAGCCTGACCTGGCTCCAACCTCCTTTCAGGCAGTTGTAGAAAGTGATAAGGTCTCCTCTGAGTCTCCTCCAGGCTAAACACCCCCAGCTCCCTCAGCTGCTCCTCATAGGACTCGTGTTCCAGACCCTTCACAAGCTTTGTTGCCCTTCCCTGGACATACTTCCAAGAAGCCCTGGATGGTCTAGTGAAAGGTGTCCCTGCCCATGACAGGGGGATTGTAACTAGATGATCTTTAATATCCCCTCCAACCCAAACCATTCTATGAAGTAAAGGAAAGCACAGAACAGCATATGGGATGCTCAGCAGCCACTGTGAAAGCACATCCTCACTGGCACTAGAACTTTTACTGTAGGCACACATTGAGAAGCCTCTAAAAACTTACTTTGACCCTCAATTCAAAGTTTATTTCAAAACAAAACCTCATTAAAGTCCGTGGAAGTGTCACTCCCTTCAAAAGTCAACCACAAAGCTGTATCTGTATGCTTTAGGCAAAGCTACTACTTTAAAGCAAATGCATCAAACTTCAGGAGTCTTCATTCCATTATGTATGCAGATTTCCCCCATAAGCCACAGTGAGCATTCATCCTGCTTTCACTATCCTACTAAAGCCAAGCACAACTCAAGTTAAAACAAGTCCCCATTATCTAATGCATAATGGTATGGGATTGCATGCTTCACCAGTAAATTGGGATCATGACTCTTGCAAACCAGGTAAGAATTAAGTGATTTGAAACACATGAACCAAATTCTGCTCTGAAAGTGGAATCAGTCAGGGAGCTGCAAGTTAGATCATTATACAAACATGTGGAAAGGAACTATCATGCTTAAGTAAAGCAGAACACAGAATTGAACAGACTAAATACTCACATCACAGGAAAAATTTTGCAACAAAACCACCAGTCTGTTGTTATGTAAGAAAACATTTCTTAGGCCTTTATTTACAAAAGCTTTAAAAACAGATACCCTCTGTTATGCAAATTACTTGTTTAAAAAGGACCACCCAGTTACATCATAACTCAGTGAGAAAAAGGTGTTTGATTTGTGGGTTTTTTTTGTTTTTTTTTTTAAGTACAAGGCAAATCTGAATAATTTGGTGAACATTTAGACTTTTTTTTACCATTGATTTCTGTGTCGAACACACACATTTGTATGCACGTGCACAGACACATAATGTCTCACATTCCATCAATTCAGGCTAGTGTTTAGCTATTCAACACCAAAACTCCTTCCTACACAACTGCTCTGAATATATGCTATGCAGAGTTAAGAACATACTTTAGGGTCCTTTAAAACAATACATCTAAAATATGCTGTGAGATATACTAAAAAATAAACTAGCATTACACTCCTCAGGTAACTTTATTAGCTATAAGTTATTTATACTTTGTTGTTTTACAACAAGTATCTGCAACATCTGTCTTTGCAGCAATTACAAAAAAGCACGATTTAATTGTCCTCCTAATTCAGTAAGTCAATTAAATAGTATTTTGTTAGATCTTTGGGTTTTATCTTCAAATAAACTGACTTACAAAAATCATGAAATCAAGTGCATAATAAATATGACTTCATAAAAATATATCTGAGGTGTACATTACTAGAATAAAAACTAGGAAATTAATCAAGGGAAGTGTGCCATTATAAGCCTCCTACTTTTCCAATAGCTTTCAACTCTCAGCTTAATGGCAAAAAGGCTAAAGTCATAGTTGTTCTCATCCTGAAGGGTGTAAAGCTGTTTTTTCAAGCCTCCTTCCCCCACCACAGAGCAGTTTTAAAGCAACAGGCCAACCAGCAATTGACTTGTGCAGGACATGTTTGAAGATGACTGAACACTAGTAAAATATCAGCAGTCACTATGATTTCAGTAGTTTGTTTTGCTTGAACAAACAGGTTATGCAGCAAATGACTCACATTCTGTGGACTGAGATACCAAGAAAATACAGCTTGAAGCTGCTGAACTTGGCTGATGATTGTTTTCTAGCTGAGGGCAAAAGAAAAAACCAAAACAAACTTCAAATAAAACAGAGGATCTGAGTCAGAGTTGCTCTCTAAAGTGCAAATTTGATGGTCCACAATCTTGAATAGCTAAAACGCCTGCATACTGGAAGGAACAGACATGAGTGGGGAAGTTAGTTACAATCAGACCCAGTTAATTTGGAGGAAGCAGGGGAAAGAAAAAAAACTAGAATGATGTCAGTTCACCAGACTATTCATTACGATTTAACTTTCCCCTTTTCTCTGCCACACTGATCCTATACATGCTTCTTTGCAAAGGGGCTAGTTATGAGGCCAAAATGTAACCCAGAAAGTGTCACATATCAATATTAAGATCAAAATCTGTGATAGGAACAGTCAAGTTTAGTACACAGAAAGACAAAAAAGAAAGTGTGCTGAGGAAGGAGAGGGTGGGAAAAGCCTTATTGTCCAAGGGGCTCAACCAGAGATAAAACCTATGTACAAGCAATGTGGAGGTCAAAAAGATGGCCTTTCACTTCATGTCATGACTGTTTGTTGGCTTCTTCTTCATAAGCATTTCCTGTGCCATTCTGCACATAAGATGACCCCGACCCAAGGCCGTATAAGTGGCCGCAATATTTGGCATCGTCAATGTGATCTTCAAAGAACATCTACAGAGTAAAGAGAGACACAAATTATTGCCAAACAAAAGGTTCAGTTTAAACAGAACTATCGAAAGGCTGTGTTACTTTCTTTGCAGATATAAGGTATCAAATCCTAAGGTGCAAAAGATGATACAATTAATCTGACACACGATCTCAACACATTATCACAACGTGCTGTATGACATGATTCTTTCAATCTGTCAAGAAATGCCATAAAGTCTTCCTGTGCACCTTTCCCAATGAAAAGGCCAAATGCAAGGCTTTCAGAATTTTGAATTATTAGTCAATCACTCACTTTTCTGCAAGTGCAACAAAGATATTTCTCCTTCTGATTTCAGTGGTGCTTCTCACAACAGGCATATACTTAGCATCCATCATCATTGCCCCTTCTCTACCTCCTCCTCAGTGTGGGGGTTTCACCATACTGTGTCTTGGAATGGAGGTATGACCTGGTTGATATTATAAAGGTTTGGGGATGGGGAGGAGGATGAGCATAAAACCCATTATGGAGTTTAGAGGAATGCAGAAAGATGCATTTCCAGCTATCTCCTCACAGAAGGGGGCTTCATTTAATAGAGAACAGTAAAATTTTGAACTAAGATTGCATTTACACCTTACAAGTCTGAATTGCAGACAGAACCTTTCAAGACAAATGAAAACCCATGATGTTCTGATATTATACCTTTCAGACTTAGTTTTCAAGGAAAACCACAAATGATCTTGCAAAAATAAGACATGCACACAATTTGCTCACCCATGAGGTTTGCTACTGCCATCCATTCTGACATGGGAAGTGACACTGAACTGCTGGCAGAATGCCATGTCTGAGGCACTGGCATTTGTCCAGTGCAACTGCCTTCCAGAAAAGGCCCATTCAACATCTGATTGTTCTGCTAATGCAAAATATCCTAATATCTTCCCGTTGTAGCAAGGAAATGTGAAGCTTGTAAGACCTGATTTTCCTTGCTGCAAACCTTAAATTCATTGACCAATGTATCTTTTAGAACTTTAGTTAATCTGTGCTTCACTCAACGCTAAGGAAGAAGAAATGCATGGACATTCTCCACAGCAGCTTCAAAGTCATTAGCTAATACAGCTACAGCCTGAGAGTTTAGCTAGAAGTGTTTAGTCAACACTCCTTCCCTGCCTCTAGGCCAGTCACAAGCAGCAGTGCACACCAACTGGGTATTACACTGAACAAAAGCTCTAAAAATTATTGTCTTGAGTACAGTCTCCCAGAAAGGAGTCTGGCTCCAGCAGCTAATAACTTGCTGCAGCAACCACCTAAAAAAGAGGCACCCTGCAAAGCAGGTAAGGAAAAAACTACCCTAAAACAAAAATTCCCAAACAATCCGAAACAATCCAGGCACAGGCTGGAAATGGGAAACAATACTCACTCAGCAGAAGCTAAACACAGAATCAGTAGGGCTGGTTGACACTTACTCTGGGGAAAATACAGGTGGTCTTAATTTTGTCAAGAAAGGAATGACCCATGAAACCCTTCAGAGACCTCTCCTTACAATACCACAGACTTATCAGAATCAGCAATTCCATGTGCCTATCACAGTATGTTACTGTCATAGAGATAAAACCAATACATCCACTTACTTCTCTCATTTTGAAAAAGGCCATTCCTGTGAGTAAAGAATCAGATCCTGCCTGATGCTGTGGTCCTATCCTTTCCAGCTCTAACTGCTCAGCTACTTCTTGTAATCCACCCTGAAAGAGAAAACATTTTTGTTAACTGCTGAAAAAACTTAAATCAGAAAACTGAACAGCTGTATTTGGGAAAATCTGTTACACAGGTCATACAACCTCAGGTATATTTTAACATGTGCACAGCAGTTGAAGCAGTCATTATACTAGACAAATACACACCTGGAGAATCAAACTTTCAGTATCAACAGCAGTATTAAAATTCTGTCAGTACTGATTAAATTAAGCAATACCTGCAACCAACAAAACCAACTACTCCTCGTGTTCCAGCCTCTCCAGTAACCAGATGCCATTACTTAACAACACAATATTTTCAAGATGTTGAAAGGACTGGCAGTGCTTAAGAACAAAACCAGGTGCTCCTGTACTACTCTTATTTGAGTACAAGTTTAAAAGGTAAGAAATTCATTCTACAAACACAAGAATTTAAGGGCTTACAAGTGAGATGCCCATATGCCTCCATGTGTTAAAGTGTCTAGGCTTCCTTTGAAACAGACCTTTTTCTCTCCACTTGCCTTTCAACAATTAGGTTGACAAAAGCCGAGAGTATCCTTAAGTACCCCGAACACTACAGAGTCCTGGAAAATGTTACAGTTCAGGCCTTTAGAAACCAAGAGGCACGGTTAAAAGAGGAAGGTAGTGCTCAATCTCTGCAAGGCATTTGACCAGTCTTCAAAGTCTGGTTCATTAGCTGGCATAAGAGAATGGGAAAAAACACGCAGAAGAAAATTCCATCATCTTGCAACTAGCTTGCTAAGACACTAAAACCCAACGGTATTAGCCATCATTTCTGTTAGAGATCTATTAGTCATGTGTAACAAAACCTACTTCTTACAAACAAAAAAAATAAACATCTTGCACACAAAAAGTAAACAATCTAAAATAGTAATTGCCTGTTTTGAATGTTGATACAATGGCTTAAAAGGACCATGAAACTGTAGTCAACACTCCAAAGCTGCAAATCTATCTGCTCTAAAGGTAAAACTCCAGTTCTGAAGCAAATTTCCTTCCCAATAAGTTTATGTGAAAAACTATCCCCTTAACTGCAGAGTGACTAAATAAATCTCTTTTTAGTGCCCTCTCCAAAAGAGCAATAACCACTACATGCAGAAGCACACCTGTAATAATTTGGTTTGGTTGTACACAGATAACAGATCAGCTGAATGACAGACATGTTATAATGTAAGTGCCATCTTTAAATGCTGTGAGCACATAACTGCATAACAGGGTGGTTTTAAATTCATTTCACCATAAAGGTACTGGACAGACTAAAGCACAGGCACATTTTTAAGATCTTGAAATACTTGGAAAAAAACAAGAAAAAAACCAGAAAAATCCTTCATGCTGCCATCAGGTTTGCAAGGCAAAAATGAAGCAGAGAGGCAATGCTTTTAAAGAAAGAATGTCTAGTTCACCTTTCTTTGCACTCCTAACCAGATTGAAGTACAGGAGAGAAAGCAGTAACAGGCAAAAGCAGAGCAATCAAATTTAAAACTCACAGAGCAATAAAAAACTGTCTGCCCTGAAAATCTGATCAAACGTTACAAAAATTCCTATGAATCTTAGCGCAATAGCTTTTGGTTCAGATTTTTGTTTTATTTTAGAAGTGGAAGCTTCAGGAATAATCTTCCCAAGTAAAACAAACAAACCAACACAAAAACCTAATACTGGTATAGCTAGTTTTATTCTGACTTGAGCAGCTGCAATATAGTTTCCAGAAGTTTAAGGAAAGTCTATGTACTATACAGTTAAAAACTGAAGCTAGTTTGGTTTCTTTATGTGCTTGGATCTGGCATTTGGACACTGCAAACCTGCTTCATCAACTTAACTCTCAGAAATCATGCTTAGGAAGAAGCAAGGAAAAGAGTACATCTCAGACACAAGCATGTCCTCTGTTTCCTAACTGCAATCAGGAGATGTGAATTTACACCCCCAGTTAGGCCCACACCCTTTCAGTGGCTCTAATTTCTGCTCCTGACCCTCTACCTCCCCAAGCTGCAAATCAGCAGTGCCTCACCATCAGGTTCTGCTAGCTGTAACACTACCTACTCTAGCTTCAAATGCCTTTGAAAAAAAATAACACTCCAGAGTAAAAATCAATTACATAGCAGCTGCAAGCTCTGGAAAGTAGACTTATTAATACAAAACCAGCAGAAACAGAAGCCTACAGAAGATTTTGAAAATAGCGCTTGCAATGGTGTGAGTGTATGTATTTGCAGATATATACCACACCATTTTTGTGTGGAACTTCTTGGTCTGTAAGTGTACTAATTACAGAATAAAATTTGGCCATCTTTGAAAATTAATATGCTATTGAGATTCTCTTTCAGGCAAGACTTTCGCACTTCAGACAAATAAACCCTGCTCGTGTAGGAGGAGGACAAATTATTCCCAAGTTTTCAGAGCACTGGCTTTTCAAGAAAAAAGGCCACAGAATAATTTACATAATCACACAGCCATGGTCAACAGCAAGTCCAGTTCAAACTCTCAATTCATGGCACGATCCCAGAGTTCATTGTTCTGTACAAACCTCCATATTAAAAGCAAGTTTACAACAAGGTCTATCAATCTACAGTACTTAAGATTGCCACTACTATTAAAAGGATTTGAATTGTCTACACAAAGAAAATAACCAGGAACTTAACCTATACTACATTAGTATCTCAAATTAACTCCCAATCTACATGACAGTAAAGTCAGAGTGGCATACTGTAAATTCACAGAATACTTAATTCCACAAAAAGAGTACTGAACAGCTTTCCAATCCTGAAGCATATTTCTCTTTCCAATGCCAAAAATAATTTTTGGGTTTGTGGGGGCAGAGAGTGAGGGACCTAGAGCAGATCAGTGACTTTCATATGAAAAGTTAAGTTAGACAAGTCAATAAAAGACAAGTGCACAGCAGTTCAATTCACTGCAATTTAATAGAGATTGAAAATGACACACAGCAGGAGACAGTGCACACATTTTTAGTCACAACACTGAATGATCAGCAGTTTGTTTCAGGCAGCTGCTCTCAGCACAGTTCAAGTCCACCATCATTTCATCATTTGTAAACTTGGAGGGGTAAGATAGTCCACTTCCCTTCCCCTGCTGTCATTACCAGTCTGCAAGTTAGGTGACAGGATCAAAATGTACTGCAGGAAAGTTGACCTACATAGCCAGCTCTGAAAAAAAAGAAAAATCACCCTTGTTCTTATGGTTTGCTGAAATAAGACCTGTGAAGGTTTTTCTTGTCTTCCAAAAAATATTAATGTCTGTAAACAATACAGGTTACCCACAACAATGTCCTAATGAAACGTCAGGAACTACAATCCCCTCCTCCCCAAACCCACTGCGAATGTCACCTCTGGAATGGTGACACAAAACACCGATCCGTCAGCTTTCCTCTGTGACTAAATCTGGAATATACATTCTGTTCTTAGTGTGTGTCACCACCACTAACACACCAAATGCTTTACTTTGCTTCACTAGGAGTGAGAAAGTAAGAAAGGTTTTTTGGGAGGTTCCCCCCCACTCCACTTTAAGACTCCTAAAGTTTAGGAGCATTTGATTTTTGCTCTCAGCCTCTGGAGAAAAACTTTCTAAGATGTTCTCTAATACTCAACCATTTTCCCAGCTGATTATACCACCAACAACTGCAGAAAAACACAGGTGAACACAGATACACTTTTCTTACTAACCAGAAGAGTGGTCAACATTTTCAACATTAATTTGATTAACAAAGGATTCACATAATTTACTTCCCACACAAGTAGGCTACTACTCCAAGTGACACACTGTGCTAATGCAGCTCAGAAAGAAACAGAGGACTGAAAACAGCACACAGATCACTAGTTCTACACCACAAATTGGCAAGCCATTTCTGACTTAGGATTTGGTTGCACTAAGGTGAATGTTCTCTTTTT
Source organism: Acanthisitta chloris (assembly GCF_000695815.1). NCBI lineage: Eukaryota > Metazoa > Chordata > Aves > Passeriformes > Acanthisittidae > Acanthisitta > Acanthisitta chloris. The sequence goes on from NW_008673259.1 coordinate 23,629, forward strand.
CCTTCAGGTGTTTTCCTTAAGAAAGCCTGGAGAGTCGAGTTACTTTCCATAAAAGCAACAAGTCATCAATTGCCTCAGATGAGCAATGCACCTCATTCCAGCAGTAGCCTAGACTCTTACAGTTCTTCAGCAAATCATGCTGTTAACAGTGCCTTTAACATCTTTCACTTGCTGTCTTCCCCTTTACATATTTAGTTCCAATTCCCATTCCTTCTCCAGTCCAATAAAGTATCCAAATTTTATGCCTGACAGAGTAAGCCAATTAGTAGCCCCACTGGCCTGACATGATATTAATTTCTAGCATTTTTTTCCCTTTAAGCCACATGTTGTCCCTGAACATATCCTGTTGTTTATCTTTCCTTGTGGGGCCATTCTTGGCTCCATTCCTCTTCCCAAGACACTTCCACATCATCTTCACTGCAATTACCTTTGCCAATATGACTGCAGTCCTTCAGTGAACTGCATAATGAGGAAATAAGAGTGTATGAATCCCATCAATTCTTATGGTGAAGGACATGAAGGATTAATTCCAAACACGGGATTATCATCTATCAACAAAGCACTGTAAACACAGCATCAACATGCTATTTTAACTGGTTAGTAGTTATAAGCATTCATTTGTGTTCCTGCATGTTTCTGTCAACACCTTTAATATTAAACATACAAAGTTTGAGGCAACAACACTTAATAGGCACCATCAAAGCAAAACTAGACAATAAAGATACAGAAAATAAATACTTTTAAGCACAAAGTACTCTGTCTCCAAACACAAAATTTTTTCTGAGCCATTAACAGATACTTACCTTCAGGTTTTTGCAACTCTTCATGAGATATTTTACATCATAGATGACAGGGAAAAACAATCGCAGTATCTCAAAGAAGTCCAGCTCTTCTTCAGGTAAATTGGAATTTGTCAGGATTTTGATTAGGTAGCCGAAGTCATATCCACTGCAATTTAATAACAAAACCAATATGAGCAAGTAACTTAAGAGCATCCTTGTCACTTCCAACATCAAGACTTTATTGCATATTAACAGGACATTTCACTTAATTTCAAAGTAATTAAGCCCAACTCTTATAAAAACTAAGCCGCAATGCAAAAGGCACCACTGCAGATTCCAGAGGAAACATTTTAATTTAGTGTGCATGAGGCCAAGTGAAGAAACAAAAAATCTGCCTACAGGAGTTTCTCTAAATCCTGAAACAGGGTAGTGCTGCTGGAAGTTTGTCTGGTAACAAGAACTTGGACCAGAAAGACTCCTAAGCTGATTCCTTTCACACAGACTGGAGTTCCTCAGTATAAGCTGAGTAAGACAGAGACAGACTTCTACAGTTCTTGAAATCCAAAAGATTCATGAGTTTCCCTCAGCAGTGAAGAAGAGGGATTGTCTTCCAACTTTCCCAATTAAATCTGCACACAGACAGCTGAAAAATTTAATAGCTTGTAGACTATTACTCTTTCTGCAGGCAACGACAGAGTAAGTTGGAAATTTTTTTCTCTGCACATGTAAGTCTGCAGGAGGCAGCAAGATAACTAAGCAGTACATGTTTGTCAGAAGAAACCGAGGTATTACAGTGTGTGCATGGTAGAGAAAGTGTTTGGGAAGGCTTCCTCAACAGCTTGATGGAAGAAAGAGGACCCAGGAGTGAGGTATGGCATAAGAGAGGAAACTTTGTACTTTTACAAAGGGTTATGAGAGGAAACAAGAGGGTTTAAAACATAGGAAAGACACGTCAGGTATTAAGTAGGACTGAACACCACAACAAAAAGCAGCGATGACTAGTTATACTTCTTCCTAGGAAGGCAGCAATTACAAACCAGATTATTATTTATTACAAACCTGATAATGAATCTGACCTGTTCTGATCCCTCGACTTGCAGGACTGCATTTTAAAAACGCCTGTACTAACAAAGGATGAGAACACAGAGCAGGGCTGCCTCTACCATAGGCTGCATCAGTTTTGCTCTTTAAGGGACCTCAGGCACAGGGCTGAGAAACAACTCAAATGAATTGGTGGCCATGGCAGACTCCAAATTCCCAGTTTAAGACGTTTTGTTCATTCTCGCTTACATAAGTATCATACTCAAACCCAATAATTCTGCAACTTCGTAAGTATTGACCAAGAGCTGTGCACTGTGAGGTGAGCAATAAAAATGAAAAATCAATTACAATCACAGTAGCACTGATCCTGTAGACATTTAGGATCCACAGACTGGTGACATACAGGTCCAAGGCTGCAGCTTGCGCTCTCCATGTAAACAGGATTGCTTCGGGGATTTTTTTTTTTGTATATGCTAAAATTCTCTACACCATCTTTATATTATGAATTTCTAGACAGAGGGTAGAAAAAACTTGAACATACTGGCAATGAATGGACTGCTTGCTCAAAGTCCATTAACAGAAGGTATACAAAAGTACAGACTATTGCAGCACTCCTATGAGGGTTTCCAGTGCTCTAAACAAATCTCATGTTGAACAAATCTGCATCTGGTGCCTTGAAGCTGTGCTGGCAGCACTCCAATCTCTGCAGCAGGAGCTGCTGGCCAGGGGGGAAAAAGCAGTCAAAGATAAAGAAGGATTTCAGTTGAGTCTTACAAAGTAAAAACTGTAGTATACTTGGTAAAACAGCAGGCTGGAAGCTTAATTTTATTAGACCATCTGAGTGGGAAGTGGTGGGAAAGCTTGTATCAGCATAAAGGAAGAAGGAAAGAAAAAAGCCATATTAGCAAAAAAAGGCTATTTAAAAAGATGCAAAAAAAAAAAAAAAAGATTGCTCAGGATTAAGGAGACTTATTCATCTAGAAATTCGAATGTATTAACTTCCTGAATTCCTGACACTGGTCTCCTCGTGGCTCAAAGTTAACAGCCATATTAAAACTTTCCAAGTGAAAAAAACAGTATTTACACTTCTCTTACAACAGATTTTTTTACTTATCTTATGGAAAAGAATGATGTGCATTACTGAATTACTAGAAAACATGCTCTCAAGCACTTCCTATTTCTCTTAAGAAGGAAGTACTGCAAGCAAAGAAAAGTCAACATTCATTTACTCTTCACATTGAGAGGGAGCAGGCTGTCACACATCTGCAATTTCAATTGAGAATTACACTTTTTTTCCCCCTTGGAGGTTGTAACAGATTCTTTCATTCTGGGATTCTCACGCAGAAAAAGGGAACGGGATATCTGAACAGTGGCTTTAACAGGCACGATTACCTTTCCAACACATGACAGCATTCAGCTGGGTACCTGTTCCTGGAACCTCAGGATGGATTAGTTTTAGTCAGCTCGACCATAATGTCACATTCCTTAAGGTCCAGCTGCTCAGGCTTAGTGCTACTGTGCTTGTACTGATCATTACAAAGCATTTTACTAATCACAATACAGCATTAAGGCATTTACATAATCTTTTTAGTTACTTCTCAGGGGTAACATTCTCCAGTCGTCCAAGCTTACACAAGACATAAAAACTGCCTCTCCAAGACTAAGACACATTCAGGTTAAAAAAAATAAATATTGAGTGGCCACTGCTAAATGCTAACAGAAGGGTAAGAAAGTACATGGTGAGCAATTATGTAATTACCTGCTCATTAAAGAAGTTTTCTTCTAATTCTCTAACAGGTAATTAGTGGTTGGTTTATACCCTGAAGCACATAGGCTTCCTTTCCTTACAAAGCTTTCACCATTTCCAAGACAATCACCTGAAGTTGCTTAGTGCAGTGAGCTCTGTGGAGATCTACACAACACCAGCACTCTTACAGGCACTTGTTTTTTTTTGCACTGAACATGGACAGCTGTAGGCAAGAAGACCATAGAAAAGATCAAACATGCCTGTATTTTTCTCTTACTATCCAGAAATAATTCAGATAGACAATTAACATTGAATTCTGCTCAAGCACCAAGTCCCTGAAATAAATCAAAACCTGCAAGAGCTGAGAAAGCTTTAATTCATTTTATAACACACTAACAGAAATGAGCCAACAGATTAAATCTTACTAAAATCACCTAGACACAAAGGATTATTGAAATACAGTAGCTTGGAACTTTCCAAAATCCCAAAAACATCTGGCTTTTTTGTTTTCAAAAAAAAGCATGTTTTCACAGAGCCTTCAAAGGTAGGCAGAGGAGGTTGCACACTGCTGGACACTCAAAGCTTCAGAAGAGCAATCAGCTGAACAACCACAAAATCAGATTTGAGCTGCTCCTTTATGTTAGACTGCCAAGCACTCACAGCCATTTTGACTGTGACAAGGATCAGAAATTTAGGGCTTCCCCTGCCCCTCCCTGGCTCAAACACATTTTAATGTGCACACACACACACAAAAGATTTGATGGAGTTGCCTATGAAGTTGCAGTACACAAGAACTGGTGACAGTGCAAATGGTTCTTCACTCATGTCTGGCAGAACTGCAGGTCCATGCAATTTGCCAACACACCAGGACACCAAGGCAGCTACATCTAATGCAGAGATAAAAAGCACACAAAGACAACTATTTCAGAAGCTAAGAGCTTAGATAGAAACTACATAAAAGCTGACTGGGAAATCAAAACCAAACCATAACCTCAAACAATGAGAAAGGAAGTTGGCAGAAGGGAATTAATCCTATGGGACTCAAATTTAAGGGTTAGTAGTACTTAAAGCATTTTAAGGAAACAGAGGCAACAGCAAAGTCAGCAACTATCAAGTACAGCTTTTTCAAAGAACTACTGCATGGAGATCCTACATAAAACATTTTCAACTGAGCTGTCCTGCTGCTTAAGTTTCCCTGATAGATCACAATCAACCTAAGATATGCTTTAAGACAACAGCTGTTCACAACTCTTTGTGGCACATTTTATATGACCCATGCTCATTTATAGCTCTGTGCAATCTGGTTTCCTTGCAACTTAACCCACTTACTGCAGGGTTTTGCGCTCAAGATAGTATCAACACGCTCTGGCAAGCACAAAAGCCTTTAAAAACACTCTCCAGTAATCAGTGTTTGACAAACTTCTGCTGGAATAGCTGTAGTAAAAGGATTTCAGAAGACATTTTCACTGAAATCCATAACAAGAACTCATTTCAGCACAGATGAAACTGGACTTTTATTATTAAAACTATTCCAAAAAACCTTCATAAGATGCACTAGTAAAAATGGCACTGTTGGGCATGGTTTGCACTACACTTTGACCAAACTGTTAAGTCAGGAATCACACACACTAAATATAATCATGCTTTAAAAAGAATCCCTAGTGTAGAAATGGCTCAGGTATACCTTATACCAGGCCCTTAATGTTAGCAGGCAGTATTGGAAAAACACCATTTTGAGACTGCAGCTGCTTCTACATGGCAGTTTCTGCTGATCCACATGCATGACATGCCTCCCCTTCTCCTGAATCATCCAAGTTATATTACTGCAATCAAGTGTAAATAATAAATATACACATAAGAGCCCATAATAATGGGTTTAAGAAGCTGAAAAAAACCCACTTGATTCACTAATTTGCACTTTGTAGTTATTTTGACACAGTTTATGGCACTCCTGTTGCAGTATTCTTCCCTAAGGTGCTACTCCAAGGTGTTAGTAGCAAAATAGCAAGAATATTATTTTGGAGTGCTATTATGAGTTGAGACAGCCAGAAGTGGAAGAGGTAATCAACAACTGTACTCAGAGGATCCCTTTTTTAACTGCATTTTCTTCTCCCCCTCCCCTTTGGCAACTCAGCTGAAGACTTCTTTCCACAAAGTAAATCAAAAGGATGACTGTTATATGCACCTTTCTACTGCTGCTTCACATTCCTTGCCAAAGCAAGCCTTATTTTTCAGTTAGTTTATAATGTAAATATTTCTCTAATTCCATGTGACTTTCTGTCCTCCAACATTTAATATTTATGGATGAAGAATCTGGGTTTTTTTCTAATTTGATCGTTTACATATCACCACTCACCCATACAGCATGAGTGATGAACATGAACAGGGCTGTAAGGTAACTAATCTCAGCTAAAACACTCACTCTGCTGACTGCCCTCAGCATCCAGCAGTTAAGACATCAGTTCAAGGGCATTACATAGTAATGAGCCCTTAAAGCCACTGCTACTTGCTAAAAGCACAAATTCTCTGGCATGTAGTTGACTCCACAATGACTACAGTGTTAAATCTTAACTCTCAAAGCTCTTTTGTATCTTGACAGACTCACAGAGATTTAGCATTCACATTTCTAACTGAAAGATGAGTTCCTGTGATGGAATAAACAGTAAAATATACTCATTACTTCAGCCAGAGTTAAGGCTTATCAGTGGTCTCCTTCCAGGCTGAGTGGTTTTCAACTGCCCGAATTACCAGATATACAGTAAATTTAAAAGCATAAAACTCTTCATTTTTAATTCCAAAATGGTCTTTCCAATGAAACAAACAGTATTTGCTCAAGGACTGTTTAGGAATAGTTTTCTTCTATCACTGCTGCTGTTATTACTAGCACATGTGATATTCAAAGATACAGCACCACCTGCTGGCTTAGGAACTTCATGTTTTTCAGCTTTAGGGTTTTCTGGTTACTGTATGTACACCAAAAATGAAACACCAGTACCCCCTGCACGGTCTGTTCTTCTAATACAGAATGGTGATAGAGGTATCACAGCAGAAATATTTTCTAAGTGTTATGAACCAAGCTATGTACTACATACACCATCAGATGCACAGCATCAAACACAGCAGATGTGCAATCCAAGCTCCACGAGTCAACAACCAATGTTATATAACCACAGATGGTTATGCATATAACCAACTCAAACACGTAACATGCAGAATTTACCTATGAAAGGAAAGCCACTTGACTCCTTCACACAAGACAACTCCTGATGTCATGAGCAGTTCTGCAAAGTACTGTGTCTCAATTCCTTCTTCTTCATGCTTTTTAAACTGGATACCAGAGGTTGTCAACAGTTCAATAGAGTCCTGAGCATACATATCTTCTCTAAAAACAGAGAGAGGAAAAGTTATCAAAATTTACAGTGATTATAAACTTTTATAAACCTGTTAACATTTCTTTTTTGCTATTCATTCCAGACTTCACTGACAGAGCCAAAGCAACTCTGTTCCATGTTAATGACAAAAGAACCATTTTCAAAGCTTTTTAATTTTAATCCTTCACTAGCATTTCACCATTCCCAACACCTCCACTCCTAAAATCTTCATAAAAAAAACTAGTTCCTGCTCCTCTTCCAGTTAACTACAACCTCTCTTTTGCAAATCTACAGAGGAAAGTGAATCCATAAATACAGATATTTTACCAAATAAGATCCATTACTTGAATGGTGACAAATTAAATATAACAGCTGAAGTACTAATATGTTACATTATAGAGTACACTGCAGAATCCAGTGCTGTATCAGTTCTGTGGTTAATACTTCCCACAAGTGGTTTGTGATTTAAGCTTACATGTAGAGATGTTCATCAAAACTCCTTCTCTGTACACTTGGAAATTGAATACTAGTCAATCCTTACAATTCAGGTAGCCTAACCTTTTCTTTCTAAACAACCAATTTTAACTTTAATAGCCATCTTTTGGACCTAAAATTTAACAGGATAAAATAAAACTCCTCTATGCCTTGTCTGATCCCTTCTTACCCCTATATTTATTCACTTTACCAACTACCATTTTCATGAAGTCTTAAAAGATTTTATGATGAAATGGATGGTTTGTTTTTTGCCCCTAAAGTTTAATCTGCATCTTCACAACAGAAAACAAAGAATGGTTAACTGAAAAAAAAGAAAAAAAATCAAATATGGGTCTGATTAGAAATTTATATTCATTTTACTGTCCACAACATGCTACTCTCTTTACTGTATCATTTTCATGCTAGTCTCTTTACTGTATCATTTTCAGTTTTAATAAAAAACAACCAAAGCACACAAAAAACTAGCCAAGACAACTAGTACATCAAACTTGACTACTAGATTCAGTCATAGTCCTATATTCCTTATTCCCAATAGCAAGTCATCATTTATCAGGAAACAGAGATACATTCTGAAAATGTGTTATATCTTTTCCTCCCTCACACACAACTGCTCATTAGTTCCCCAGCTTTTAGGCATCATCTTCCCAACACCAGTCTAGCTCCCTAACACATTAAAGAACCCATCCAACACAAATGTGCCATTTTACAAAAAGCAGTTTTTATTCTAGTTGCTGCATTAAACTAAAGAGGTGCAGAGTTCGTTTAGAGATACCTTTATGCTCTTTAAAGCACACTAGAACAGGACCTGGCTGTAACCACACACACACACACACAAAATAATAAATCACCTTCTAGGAACAGCTGTTTTGCTTTAGAAGCAAAGCACTTGGCACAGTGCCACTTCCCAAAAGGAAGTTCAGAAACAGACAAAAGACAGTCATTTCTCCAGTCATGTAAAAAACCCCTATATATATATTCACATTTCATCCAGTACTTACCAAGCTTATGTTTTTGTATAAAATCCCCCCCCAGGGAACTAGCAACAAGTTAGTTTGGTGATTACCTGTATCTTGCTTTACTAAGCTCTTATCTCTGCAGCACCTGGCACAAAATGCATGGAAAACTACTTTTGGTTTCAGTTGCCTGACATTAAGTAGACCTTTGAAGCTCAAAAAATAAATAAAACATAACATAGGCTCTTCTTCCCAGATCAATTTGGAAGTTATTAATTCACTCCTCTTTCTCCCACACTTAGCAGGATTAGTATATTCTTCTATTAAAAAAGGGAAAACTTCCATCCAGCATTCATATGGCCACATAAGTTCAGAGATAGCAAAATATCAAATCTGCAATTACTTTACTTTCAAGAGACACTTCAAACAAGACTAAACAGAACATGTCATTGCTCAGATCAAACTGATATGTGATTTGTGACAAGCCACAGCACTGCTTGTTTAAAGAGCAGAAAGATCAAGAGAGGCAGCAGCAGTTTTCCTCTTAAGAGCCCCAATTCCTTTGAAAACAAGTCTTTTCATCTGCAGAAAAACGAGGTTTGTTCTCTAAACCTTCTTTGTAGGTTACAGCTTAGACTTATGTACATAAAGCTGTCCAGTGACCAGCTTGTAACAACTGCAAAACAGAACTCCAAGGCTTCCACATACCTGAGTGAGAAGTGTTTGCACTGATGCTCAATTCAATAGACAATCAACATACAAAAACCTCAGACCAATTACGTTTACTTCAGGAAAATAAGTGTCAAGATATTAGTAACCTTGTTAACCACCAGCTAGAGTATAATAAGAACTCCACGGAAGTGTCTCATCCCTCTGAAAAAGTGAGGTTTATACCTAAACTTTTATCATTGATAAAAATCATATTGTGCAATAACGTTCACAATATTATTGCAATAGACAGTAAAAATTACTTCGCTTTTTGACCAACACTTTAGACAACGTAATTCATAATAAAATCTCCACAGCATTTATGCTGTAGAATCACTAATCCCTTTAAACCTATCGTAGCAGAAAATTAAATACAGTAGCTGAATAGAACAAGTTGCTTTTAAAACACAAAATGAAAAATTTGACAGCATTTTGCCTAAAATATTAGCTAGAACTCATTGTGAGTCTTTCAACAAGAACAACATTATCTGCAAGAAGAAAGAGTACACTTGCTTTAGAACTTGCTGATAACATTTGACATAATACTTTTCAGTCTAGTTGGTAACTTTACTTTTTTAATCTTCACTTGTTGGTATTTTCCCTTTAAAATTTGCAAGGAAACAATATGTGATTTCTGTCACAAGTAGTAAGAGTTAAGGTAGAAGAGCTCTTGAAATGCTAAACATGAAAACAGAGAGCCACCTCTTGCAGTAAGTATAAATGTCTCTTGAAACTTTTGTTGAACCCACTCAGCACTTTTGACCAAATTACCAACATTAAGACAGGCTACACAAAAATGAAAGCAGAAAGCATGTTTGGCTGACAGATGCTTTCCTCACATGAAGTATCTATCATATTCCAACCATATAGATTAAAAAAACATTGCTACAGCTTTCATACATTTTCAGTAAGTCAGAAACATACATTCAGCAGCACAGAAATTCAACACTTACGTTAAGTTAAATTTAAAATTAAATTGCCAAGTTGAAGTCCCTGGAGGGTATTCTCCTTGCTCATTCATAAATGTCAGTCCTAGCTGAATTATTTTCAACAAGTCAACGTTACAGCGTAGTAGCTGGTATTGATAGTCTGCATTGCTTCTGAATTCTCCAATAGGCCTTGCAACCACTCCTGGAAATTCCGTGTCCTGCAAGAACAAAATTAAAACTTGAACAAAAGAACCATAAAGCTTCAAACTGCTCATAAAACGTATTTCAAGCATCTAACAGGTTTATAGCTGAAGAGTACTGTGTGTAAATTTAGCTCTAAAAAAGGTAACAGACTAGAATTCCCGTGTTTGCGCAGTGTTAATTCAATAAAAAGAATCCATTATTCCTTCAATGAAAAGATTTACTGACTCCATCTGAAGTCATGGTGGTTTTTGTGGCAATTTGCTAGATAAACATCAAGTACCCACTCACCATAGCTACATAGTTATACTTCCGTATAACTTGACGAATTTTCTTCATCTCTTCATCCAAGTTACAAGCCCAAACTTCACAGATTCTTTGGCTATGGTCTACAGTAGCTGCTGGCATAGTGTGGAGCTTTACTGAGCATACATCAAAAGTTACACTTGTCTAAGGATCAGTCTCATAAGGAGGACCTCAATTGTTTAATTTTTTAGCCTAAGAGATAAAGAAAACAAAATATTAAAATCTGACGCTTCACTCTTAATTTCTCTGAAAAAAAGCTTAAACAGCACGACCAAACTAGAGTCTTGCCAGTTTCATGTAAGAAGGGCAACCTTTACTGAGCATACATCAAAAGTTACACTTGTCTAAGGATCAGTCTCATAAGGAGGACCTCAATTGTTTAATTTTTTAGCCTAAGAGATAAAGAAAACAAAATATTAAAATCTGACGCTTCACTCTTAATTTCTCTGAAAAAAAGCTTAAACAGCACGACCAAACTAGAGTCTTGCCAGTTTCATGTAAGAAGGGCAACGCAACATTTCGGATCACCGTCAGAACCCAACACCCTACAGGTTTTGTTAGCCACTACCTCTCGCACAAAGGCGGCAAACGGGCAAGGCGCAGTGGCGCAAGAGATACCGAGACACCTGAGCCCCGGGCGCTCCTGCCCCGCGGGCTGGGACGGCGCTTTCCTAGGTGCCCCACGGGAAACGAAGCCGCAGAGAACTATTAGCTTGATGCCAGCTCGGGGCACTGCGGGCGGCGGGAATTCCTCCGCTCCCCGCGCCAGAGAGCGGCGCGAAG
>NW_008673260.1:0-15852 GCF_000695815.1 Acanthisitta chloris
CATCAAGCAAGCAGCATCATCCTCCTCATCGCTGAATCATGGCCATGAAGCCCAAGCCTTTCCCAGGCTGCCTCTGGCTGCCCATCCTTCAAGGAAGCAGAGATCTGGCAACCCACTAAAAAAGTAACACAGTGTTGTAGGGAATCAGGGCAAAAGGCAATGATGCTGCCATGCTCACTTGCCTGGGGTCTCGCTCAGATCTCCTCTCCCAGTGGTCTCTGTCCTGTCCTTTCACAGATGCTTCATCACAAGAGCTTATGAAGGCTGGAGGAGTTGGGCACTAACTGGGGGAAGCCTGGTAAAATATTGCTGTGACTGTTTCCTGTGGTACTGACAGTGAACCTGAACTGGGCTCTCTCACGCCTTTCAGAGCACATTATCCTGTTCCTCTGCCCCTGTGTCCCTTGGGAGCTGTGGTGCAAAGCTGGAGTAAAGCCTTGGGAAGAAGGAACAAGACCTTTGCCTGGGCCTGCGCTGCTGGTACAGACATGAGAGCTGTGTGGGCTCCAGTCTTGGATTTCTTCTGCTCCAAATACTGGCACTCAGGTCCCACTCAGAGGATTGCTGAACCCATCAAAGTCAGGCACCACTGCTGCCAAGTGCTCACAGCAGCACCTTTACCTCCTCCATACCTAGTAGCAGGGGATGGGCATCACGCTGAAGAGCCAAGGACAGCTCTGGAAAGTGCCAGGCAATCCCCAAATAGCTGTTAAACAGGCAAGGAGGGAACCATCTCCTCGAGGCATCTGTGCCACACGGACTGCCTTCAGCATGAAGCTCCCAGGCTGAGATCCAGTGTCTGTGGAATCCTGAGCTCAAAGCAGACTCAATAAAACCCCCATAAGTGAGGGCGATCAGGCTGCACAGCCAGCTGTGGCACAGGACATCAGCAGAGATCTCACTGCAGGAAGACCAACCAACCACACCCGAGACAGGTGTTCCTGTCCCCAAACTCAGAGCCACCAGAGCTCCTTCCCCAAAGAACAGTGGTGGAGAAACAAAATAAACACCCCACTGAAACCAGATTATTTCCCACATGCTATGATACAAGAACTAAGTGCAGCCTCTGTACTCTGGAACAGGGAGATCTTCTGCAAGGGGAAGAGAGGAACACACCCCTACACCCTGTCTGCCCTCAGCCCACATGGTCAGCCCAGCAGGTTCCACTTGCTTGTGCAGCTCCTCAGGACACCAGGGTGGGTGGAAGGGAAGGGACAGAGCCTGTGGGAAGTGTGCAGCCTCTGGGCTCATGTTTGGAGTTGAACACCATAAGCAATTCCCTTTGCAGCTCCTGTGGGGTTAACTGCGACTCCCTGACGCTTCAGCCACCGGTCAGGGCAGCTCTGGTCGTCCAGACCACATCAGCTGCTGGGACAAGGGCAGCTCAAGCAATACAAATTCCACAGTCAAAACCAATACAAGTAAGAAACCAAACCCAGAGAGAGTTTTCTGCTCCCTCCTGGAACAATGGCTGTCTTGGAAAATCGGACTCTGGGATTGTCCTGATCACATCAGTTAGTACATTCTAAACATTGTCCTGCTTTAAAGTGAAAATACTGTGTCTGGTCTTTTGGAGGGGCTAAAGCCAGATGTAGTGTTGTTTTTCCTGACTGTGCAGAGGAGCTGATACTGGTGCGAAATGATCCTCTTCACCTCTTCTCTATCAGAGCTTCTCCTGGAAGAAAACAGACCTTGTTAGGCAAAATGAGGGCAAACATAGAGGTCTTCTTCCTGAAGAGGACATTGAGGCATGGAGTGGAATGCCACCAGGCCTGCCATGTCCTGACCCACTGCTCTCCCAGGAGGTCACACTGCCTCTCCCTCAGGCATCCTGCCTGTGGGGAGACTAAATCTGAGGCTACAGGTCTCACCCTACCTCATGAAAACCGTGGGAGACCTGGACAGTGGCTCCCACAAGTGCCACCCATGTAAAGGGGACAGCAGAAATCTGAGACTGAGCAGGTTCTAGCTGGGCTACCAGGAGAACAGCTACACAGCACTGACCCAGGAGACTGCAGGGAAACTCCCTTCTCACTTCTTTTCCCAGGGCAAGCACCCATTGCACCTTGGTGTGCCCTTCACCAGCACCTTCCCCATGGCTGCAAGGGGTTTTTAGTGAGGTTCCCACCACACCTGGGAACTGGAATTGTGCAAAACCCTTTGCTTTCCCTGTGGGAATGGCACAGTCAAGCTTTGCTGGCAGAACTGCCCCCATCCAAGTGCTGCTCCCAGCACAGCAGGCAAGAAACCACACAAAGCAGTCACTGATTTAAACAACATTCTGCTCACAACTTACCTCTTGCTTGTTGGATTTATCCTGCTGGTGAATCCCGTTAGCAGACCCAGAATTTCCAACAGTCTGCAATGGAGAATGGACAATTCTTACTGAAGAGAGACACCCTGGTGGGTTTGCCTACAAGCACTGAAACCTGGCCATGTCCTTCCTTAGCTGCCACTGCATACAAGGAAAGGAGGATGCAAAAATCCCACCTCACTTCTAGCAAGAAGCTTCCAGCCCTCTGCACGCTGGCCCAATACCTACGTGCTGGATTGCATCCCTCTCAGCTACAAAGCATCCCCCTAGTTCCTTACAGACACAGAGCTGCTCTTTGCTTCCAGCTCTTAAATCCCCAAAACCCAAACGCTCGGCCCAGGGCAGTGTTAGCTGCAAAACACAGCACAGTCAACACCCAGCACTGAAAAGGACATTTGCCATTCCCTGCTTCCTATCTCCAGGGACAGGTCTGGAAGGCAGCACATGCTGTTCCATCTTTAGAAAGCACAAGAAGTTTTAAACATTTATCATGTTTCTTTAGCAGGAATAATATGGAGCCCTTCAGCTTCAAAATGACAGTACAGCTGGCACAAGCAAGGGAAGAAAGTTGCAGCCTGGAGTTCCAGTGTGCTAGATGCCAAGTGCTTGGGCCTTGGTAATCACATCCACAGTTGGTGGTGAACAAAGCACTAAAACCAGACATTATGGAAAGACAAAACTGCAGGGTTTAAAGCCTATCATTAGAGGGGTCCCAGCTATCCAGCTTCCATCCATACCAGGACCTTGAAGGTGCATCATCAACCCTAGAGCATAGAGGTTAGTCTGGGCAAGAAATACAGGCAGGAATCCAAACCAAGCTCTGAGGAGAGCCTGAGTCGTTTTCCAGGCAGTGAATCCTGTCTGGATGGTAGGAATAGTGCTGCTGTTGGGCTCAGCCTTGGGGTCTGCATCCACCACCACAGGCACAAGAGGCTGAGGGAGCTGGGGATGTTCAGCCTGGAGAAGAGGAGGCTCAGGGGAGACCTTATCACCCTCTACAACTCCCTGAAAGGAAGTTGGAGTCAGGTGGGGGTTGGTCTCTTCTCCCAGACAACCAGCAGCAGGACAAGAGGGCACAGACTCAAGCTCTGCCAGGGGAGGGTTAGGTTGGATATTAGGAAGAGATATTTTGTGGAGAGAGTGCTCAGGCATTGGAATGTGCTGCCCAGGGAGGTGGTGGATTCACCATCCCTGGAGGTTTTCAAGCTGAGACTGGATGTGGCACTTAGTGCCATAGTCTAGTAACCACGGTAGGGCTGGACTCAATCTTGGAGGTCTTTTCCAACCAGTTGATTCTGTGATTCAATTCCCTGCCTGCAGCTCACCCAGTCTGGGCACTAAGCCCAGGATACCAGGATATTGGATACCAGGAATTAGGCTTGAAATTTTGTCACTGTACATGGTCACAATAATGAACAAAGTGGTGCAATTTGCTTGAAGTTAAATAAGAAGTTCCCAGGAATGACTGCAAAATTCTCCAAGAATAGGTCTTAGTGCCAAACCCTTGTCATTTCCTGCAGACCTGTGAGATCAGAGTCTCCTAAGACATGGGGAAGACAAAGATTCTCTTCCTCTATTACAGGACAAACACTTTGCAGCTACAGGCAGAGACAGAAGGCAGTAATGATTTGAAAATGAGATGAAGACACAGTGCTCTTGTGCTCCCCTCAACTCCTGCACTCCTTGTCAAGCAGCAGGGCCAGCTGTGCACACTGAGGGTGGCAGAGAGGAGCTCTGTGAGGGGAGAGCAGCAGCTCAGGGGACTCCAGAGATTTCCTTCTGAGCATCCTGCAGTGAAGGCTCTGCAGACAGAGTGATGCCAAGGCAGGTCCCCGGGCAATGGCTGCTGCTGTCAGAGAAGACATGGGAGACTGGAAGGTGCTGCAGAATGGGTTACAGCAAATGGGGCTTCTGGGAAAGAACCATCAATTCCCTAACTGTCGCACCAGGATCTATTTGAGCCAGCAGTGTCCTCAGGCTCAGCCTGAAAGCCCCAGTTAACAGCTCCCCTTCATAAGGGGAAGGATGAACAGAGATTACACAGAAACAAGGGAGCTTTGATCCAGACTTCCCTGTAACAAGCACTTTTAAAAACTGACAGCAACAGAAATTTGAAGCCTGGCTTCCTGCAGTAATCCTCTGTCTGCCTCTTTGCACCATGGATTGTAGCTGAAGACATTATACAATCTTGTCATATGCCTGAGTGTTCTTACACATGAAAGTGCCAAAGTTACACCAGGGATACGTTAGCTGACCTCATAAGGTCTGTTCCAACTCACTTCTTGTAAGATTAGTTAGTTTCTACAGTTGGGGAAGCAATAAATTACCACCTGCACCAACCTCTGGAGACAAGAATGCAAAGAGAAAGAGGCTGTGGCTGCCCCAGCCCTGGCACTGTTCAAAGTCAGGTTGGATCAAGCCCTGAGCAACCTGCTCTGGTGGGAGATGTCCCTGCCCAGGGCAGGGGGTTGGCACTGGATGACCTCTTAGCTCCATTCCAACCCCTTAATGTACTATGATACCTGTGTTTTCTCTGACGAGAGCCTCATTGCTTCCATGAGCTTCTCCATCTGGTGTCCCTGCTCCAGCGCGTTGCGCAGCACATCCTCCGTGCTGACGAGCCGGTGCTGCAGCCGGATCACCTCCGACTCCGACGACGGGTCGATCAGCGAGTATCGCCGCTGATCCGACACCGACTTCTCCTTGTCCTTATGCAGCAAAGGGAAAAGAGGAGCATGTTAGATCAAACCCAGTCACTACAGAAACTCAGCAAAGGACAAACCTGTGTCAATCCCACAGCCACGCTGGGATTTCAGCAGCAGATGTGGGCAGAGCACAGCTCACATGAAGGACTAGAGAGAATGGCTCTAAGCTAATTCTAATTCTAAGCTGAGACAAAGGAGATTCAGGTTAGATGTTAGAAAAAATTTTGTCACTGTTAGGGTGTTCAGGCACTGGAATATTGCCCAGGGAGGTGGTGGAGTCACCATCTCTGAAAGTGTTTAAGAAGCATTCGGACCTGGTGCTGGAGGGTGTGATTTAGGGTTTAGGGGTTAGAGCAGTGAGAGGTTAAGGGTTGGACTTGATGATCTTAGAGGTCTCCTTCCATCCTTATGATTCTATGATTCAACATGCAACCAGCAGCAGCTCCAGTTTGTTCCCAACAGAGTTCAGACCGATTATTCACATTTCAACCACTGGAGGACACTGAAGTACACAAGAATTAGAGGACACTGCTTATTCTTAGATCAGAAAACTGTAGAACACGTGGGAGAGCTGAACGACCTTTGTTTTCTCCCACGAATTTTAGCCCCTATTAGCCATGGATCTAAAACCCGTGGGAACAGAAAACGCTGGAGAAGGACATATGGACATTTCTGCTGCTTAATGAGGTGCTGCCAAGCCAGGCCACAGCTCACAGGTGCTGTCAAGGAAGTTCCCATCAGATGCTCAGTGGGACAAAAGAAAGCACAAACACCTGGAGCAAGGGTGAAGGGCTTGGACCCCTCACAGCAGCACAGAGCCCTCCAGCGCCCAGGCCAAGCCCCAGGAGGGGTTTAGTGCCCTCACCAGCACAACCAGTTTCTCTCGCAGCCCCTTGATGTCATCTTTAAGCTTCTGCTCCTTCAGCCTCCACTCTGCTTTGTGCACTTCCCGGCTGAGGTCTCGTTCCGGCCCCGGCGAGTGCCGGTTTGCCTCCAGTAACAGTGCTCTCAGCTCATTCAGGCTCCTAGAAGAAGCAGCATGAAGAGGTGAAGACATTTCCAGAGCCCACACAGCACTGGAGTCCTGCTGTGCTTCCTCCCTCCTTTGCTACAGATCCAAAGAAAGGCCAGAGCAAATCCAGCTCAACTCCCAGCACTCCGGGGGCTCAGATGTCCTGTTGTCCCACTGTGTCAGCTTTAAGGAGACTGGGACCTGCACAGGGCTCTGTTTTGGAACAGGGCAGCAGCCAGCTTGCCTGGCTTGTAGGTGACTTCATCCAGCATCTACAAGAGCACTGAGCTGTCCTGCAGCTCCTGGCAAGCAGTGAAAGGGCAGTGCCTTTGAGAATACACAGCCCCTAATTTTAACCAAATTCCCACATCAGCATATCCAAAGAACAGGAAAGCTGGGCCTGGACTTTAACAGTTCAACTTCTACGTTTCTTTTGGTGGTCAATTGCAGCACCCGGAATGAACGTGAATGTACACAGAGCCCCACAGTCTCCAGCTCTGTTCTCCAGACCTGGACACTGACCTTTCCTTCTTGAGCAGCTCCTGGCTAATCAGGACCAGTTGCCCTGAAGCATCGTGTGTTTTCTTGGTCAAGGCTTCCAGTTCCCCTTCCAGCCTCTTCTTTTCCTTGAACACCGAGTCAGCCTTCTTTTCTGCTGTTTTGCATTTATTTTCCAAAGCTACAGAAATTTGGGGGAAGAAGGGTCACTTAGTCCTTTACTTATAATCCTTTTTGCCTTTTCCCAATTCCCACTCCTAAGAGCACAGACCTGGTTAGGTCTGGATCTGACCCTATTTAAGGGGAGATCTCAAACAACACACCCAGCTCCACTAACTTCTGCCTCTTTCAGCTTTTGGCATTCACCAAGCCAAACCCTCCCTCAGAAGATGCAATTATCTTCTGCAGTGTTTTTGTCCAGCTCCTGAAAACAGACTGAAACTCCTGAAGGAATTTTTACCAACAATACCCATGAAAAGACACGCAGCATCATGTTTTACACCAGCCCATTTCAGCACCTGGGCCCTTATTCAACACCAGTACAGAGCACGAGCAGGAAAACATCTCGTTCCCACCAGCACTGGATTAGGGAAACTTACCACTTACTTGGGCCCTTAGAGTTTCAGTCTGGGACACCAGGGATGACACCTCTTTGTCTCTTTTACTCAGCTTGTCTTGGAGGTCTGTGGGAGAATGAAGAGAAGAGACAGAGATTAGAAGGTTGGAAAATGCTCTGGTGAACTGGGAGGGTTTTGGGTGTATGGCACAGTGCTGGTTCCCTCCATCAGCAGAGAAGCAGCAGGAGACAGGTAAAAGGTGTTTCTCATTGCATCTCACCACCATCCAGGCATTTGGAGGTGGGCTGCATAGCCAGGAAGCCACATCAGACAGGTTTAAGAAAGCACCCACAAAGGAGGGGAAAAAGAGAATAAAACATTAATAAAGGCCACCTAAAGGAACTTTAGCACGTATCTTTGTGTCACCTCTACACTGAAAGACACGGATTTAAAAGACATGTTTTCTAGAACTGATGCATTCCCACGCTCAGAGCTGTAGATTTGAAGTTTTTGTGGCTCAAATCTGACCTGGTTGTTTTCAGTCCATCTCTATGGGGCTTATTCAGTGTGGAAACAACATGGACTGAACTGCTGTTTAGAGCAGTGGCTGCTGGACCTAGTTATGTTCTGCTGTCACTAGGCAAGAATTACCTGTCAATCAGCAAACAATTCGGTGTAGAAACACAGAATAGTTTGAGTTGAAAGGGAACTTAAAGCTCATCTTATTCCAACCCCTGCCATGGGCAGAGACAACTTCCACTAGCCCAGGTTGCTCCAAACCCGATCCAACCTGTCCTGGAACACTTCCAGGGATGGGTTATAGCATCTCTGTGCTCTACAGAATCCTGTACCTGCAAAGACAGAGATGAGGCTGATGGACACTGCCAGGCTAGCACTGAGGGCAGATGGAAATAGGACAAAACACCTCTGTCTGAATCCACAAGCAGCTGGAGGGACACTCAAACTGAACAAAGGCTCCATTAAGTATAGTTTAAGCCTGTAGAAGCCCTCAGTAACCACAGTGTAGGCTGCTGCACCCTAATAGAGACTGTCTGGGCCATCCAGTTCTGCTGTTGCTCAGACTCAGGGTCACAGCTCATCCTCTGTGACGGTGGCCGAGTGCATTTCAGTTTCAAAGCTACTTACACACATTTTCTGAGTGCATAAAAGTCCAAGTTTTGTTAAAAAGATGAATTTGATTTATCATAAACTTAACAAAAAGTAACCCTCATTATTTTAAGCCAGTCACATTAATATCTACCACAAATGACATTCAAGGTCTGAATTCTACCTGCTGTAAAAATCACTGATGGGATGGAAATGCACTTATTTCCCTAGATCTGCCTCCAACCTGCACCATCTGCATGGTGAGTGGCTAAGAGAAATAAAACCATCCACCTCTGCATATGCTCAGCTGAATTAGAAGAAAAACAAAGCCAGACAACAAATGATTTCCAGTAAATTCTGAGAGATGAAACAACTTTTTAAGTCCCTTCCACACAGCTGTCCCTGCAAGAGCAGAAAGTTAGAGGACTCGAAAGCACACAGGTCACCAGAACAGGGTTTTCCAAGTACAAACAGTTTCATACCTTCCATAGTCTCCTTCATCTTTATCTTTTCTTCTGAAATATCATTAGTTTCAATCATCTGAAACAAATGTAAAATAGGAGATGTAAACCAGCCTTTCCCCAGAGATTTAAAGCAAAGTTAACCACAAAGGCCCATCCAAAGCAGAATATATCCAGTAACCAAGTCAGGACGTTTTACATCCTTCCTGAGAGGGAAATAAAAGTCTTTTGAGGAGTCACTTCTGCAGCTGAGTACTGCTGAGGCTAACTAGTACCATCTGACAGAGCCCACACACAACCCACAGCAGAGCACAACTGCAGGATTCACCTGGGAGGGAACAGAGCTCAGGCTTTCCCACAAGCTCTGGTTCCTTCTCTGCACACTCAGAGTTTGTGCAGAGCCACTAAAGAGCTGCTTTGCTTTGCACCAAGCTCCTGCTGCTTTTCAGCATTCAGCTCGAGACCTACCAGTCAACAAGGTCCTCAACTTCTGAAGGATCTTTCCATGCCCAAAGTTATACAAACACTGATGAAATAATAATTATTAGGTAATGAATGCATCAATAAAAATAATAACAAGCAAATGCTGGGCATATAGCGGATTCTGCCTTTTCTCCATTCTCTTCTCTATACTTCAGTGAAAAGCCACAGCCCACAGAACTCATGGCCAAACTTGCCATGGCAGAGGCTACAATTGAGCCCTTCAAGCCTCCTCCCTTTTGGTGGGACCTCAGCACATGCCCACACTCAGCAGCTGCAGTGGCCACCACTGCTGAGAGCCCCAAGGTCAGTCCCCAAGAGCTAGGCTGAGCTGTGGAACATGAACAGTAGCAGGAGCAGCCCCAAAGAGGAAATGTGTTTCCTGATGTACTTTTGGTATGGCAAAGCTATTTATCTGCTCTTTGGAAGCACAGTTGTGGTTCTTATTTCAAGGCCTAGGAAAGGCAGTCACGAGACACGTTTGTGTGAAATACTTGGATAGCTAATACTGCAGCCATTTCAAATTGAATAAGACATGTTAAAACAGTTTGCCTTGTGACACTCCAAAGCCTTTCACCCAGGCATTTCTTCCCACATTCTCCTGATTTTAATTGACACACAGTTAAAATAATGACTTCAAGACTCCCTGGTCCTAAGCCAGTATCAGTATCCCCCAGAGCCCTCTCATTTTTCTAAAGGCCTCTGGAACAAACCTCCAGCTTCTTCTTTTCCATTCACTCCTGGTTGAATATCAGCTATAACATGTGACATACTGTAATAACAATCCACTTTTCCCAGGGCCCTGGCTATACTTGTTCCCAGCTGTCTTTACTAGGTGAAACATGCTGGAGTAACCCCTGAAACACCATTTATGCTGTAGATTTCTCCTTGGCTTTTGCCTCTCCTGCCCTCAGTGTGACTTTCTGCAGGTGTGAAGCTCTGACTTGGCCAACAGGAATCCATGGGCTTGACTTTGCTGTCTGGAGCTGCAACTGGTTTCAGTGGGGCTGTTCATGTTGGGAAATTAAACACAGGCATTGAATTCACTTCATAGGCAACTCTTGTGTGGAACAGGGATTACATCACCAGTGAGAGATTTCAACACAGTATTCTTCAAATGTGCACATTTTACAGCTTATTTTCATTTTCTGCATCCCCACATGAACAAGTTGAAAATTGGTTTTTTGCTCATTTCTCATGCAAAATCCAAACATAAATAGTGGTCCAGCCTGGAGCCATGAGCAGTAATCTCCCCCCTCACCCCAGTGCAGAGCCAGCCATGTGTCCCTGTGCCATGCACAGAGGCAGGATGTTGGCATCCTGTGGCAAAGAAAAAAAAAAGCAAAGGATGACTTAAAGAGACACAAAGGCCACAGAAAATTGACCTCTTCATATTATTACTTATTCCAGCCTTCCCTGGGGAGCTCAGGACTTGTAGTCAATCAGGGAATTTATTTCTCCAGCCTGGTGCCATCCCGATTCTTGCTCACAGCTCCTCCAGTGTAATCCTCAAAGTCAACACTTCCCTGTGTCTCCCATGTATGCTGTGAAGCCTCTCCACTGCCTCTGCTCTGCTGCTGACACATATCCCCCAACACACACCTCTCACCCCATCCCACAGCTCAGCCCCCTCACTGCAGCTCCCTAAGCTGCTCCAGGTGCTGAGCAAGCAACTGCTGCTTGCTCAGGATGAGTGCCCACCCTGACCAATCACAACAGCTCTATTCTGCTGCCACAGCAGCCTCCAAGCCCTGACGTGGCCCCACTTGCTTCTCTCGACTCATGTCTCCCAGTTGTCTCACTTTCCAGAGTGGGAAGACACCTTCAGCATGGAGATGCAGCGCACAAAGAGCACTGTCAGTGGAAGGGAAAACATCCAGATGCTTTGAGGCCTCAAAACTGCACCAGGCAGCAGCTGAGGGCTACTGCTAGAAGGGACTACCAACAGTGATGGTAAACAAACCAAATGACTCTGAAGTCATACATTTGCATGCTGAGAAGGATGCAGGGCCTCCATGGACTGCAGCTTGTTCTCTAAGACAAGTACTTTTTCCTGCAATCTTTGGATCTCCTGTTTGCTCTGGGCTTCTGTTTTCTGTAACATTTCATAGTCCAACATCTTCTTTTCAGCCAAAGAAATCTGCTCTTTCAAGAAAGCTATCGCTTGTGTCTGATCTGTGTATTCACCATGGAGTTTCTCCAGTTCATGCATCCTCAGCTCAGCATCTCGACACTTGTCCTTCACATCTTGGAGCTCGAGAAGGTGCTGACTGCTTTTGGTTTCCAGTTGCATTTTCCAGTTGCTGTTGCTTTTTTCCACTTCATCCAAAGCCTCCTGCAACTTCAGTTTGAGACTCTCTTTCTCCTTTATATGCACAGCAGTCTCAATGTCATGCTTTGCTTTCAGGTTCTCCAATTCAAGCTGGTGCTCCATCTTTATACTCTCCACCACTGCCTTCAGCTCCACAATCTCCTTGTGCTGGGTGTCAGGGCCTGAGTTCAATGTGGCTTTCAGGTCCTCCAGAGACTTCTGGTGGTCAGAAGCTAACGTGTCCAACTTGGACTTCCAGTTGTCCATGAGCCCCATGTTCTCATTAGTGGCTTGCTGAACTTTATGCTTTAGGTCAACGATTTCCTGCGAGTACTTCTCATTGACAGACTTCAGCTTCTCCATCTCCTGCTGGTACTTCTTTAACGTCTTCTCATACTTCTCTTTGAGCTGGCTGCTCTCCTTCTGATGCTCCTTGTTGGCAGACAGCAGTTGATCCCGCAGTCGAAGAGCCTCTGACTGCAGGCCCAGGGAATGCTCAGGGGTCTCTGCTTGGTGAGAGCTCCTGAGGCACTGCCGGAGCTCGTCCACCTCGCTGCGTCTGAGGCTCAGCTCCTCCTCCAGCTGCAGGATTCTGGACTTCTCCGCTACCGTGGTCAACTGCAACACAACAGAGAACACAGAGTCAGGGCCCACCTCTCACCACTGCACCCTGCTCTTGTAGTAAGGGTGCTCCAGTGGGAGTAAATCCAAAGTATATTAGTCAAAGTTCAAACAAACACCCAGCACCCTCCAGCTTGAGCAAAGTTTTGCACCAGGGTAAAGAGCACTGATAATTCAGTTACATTTGTGCCAAATAGCAGCTTGTTTTTTCCTCATACAAACCTGGAAAAACACACATCTTGGGGAAAAAAACCTTGAAATTCACTGGAGAGCAACAGTGGTTTATGAAAAATAATGTCCTGGAAGGGCATTATATTTCCAGACCAGGCATCTTGCTAGATAATGCACAGAGATGTGACTGCACATGCAGGAAGATCACAAGCATCGAAACCAGCATTAAGCATATCATGTTTCCTTTATTGCTCAGCAATCCTCAGCCTACAGACCTCTCTCTTCTGTATCATAATTTGGTTACCCTGGTGTAAAAAAGGGATTTTTACACATGAGTACTTGTTAGAGTTTATTAGGAAATAACGCAGGAGGCTAGAGGATGCAAGACAATAAATCTGGCCATGGTGAGCACAAGGGCTATGGATCAAATGTCTTACAATCTGAATGTAACCTGGCAGGGCTGAGCTACCTGTGAGTCACAGGGAGTTCAGGGTTCTGCAGCTATGGATGGAGAAGAGATTTGACTAGATGAAATACTAGCAAAAGGCAGAAGAAACAAGGAAACCAAGCCAAAACCCAACTGATCAATTCAACTCCATTTCAATTGCCATTTCCCCACCAGCCACTGGCCCAGGAGGCTGGTGGTGGTGATTTTAGATGGGCACAGATGGGTTTGAACCATCCTGACCTTTTGGAGACCCTCATGATTGTGTTTTCTGCAGCTCTCAAACCCATCAGTGAGAAATGAGCTCACTGCGGCAAGTTTGTGCTTCCCACACCACAGCAGCATGAAAAAGCCCTTTCCACATCTGGCTGCTTTCAGGATTCATCCTGGCAACCTGTCCTGCTGCAGGCACAACCAAGGATCAGAGCTGGCCCACCTGCATCCACCAGTACCTTCCATTTCAGGTGGCAGCTCCCTCAGCTGGAGCGAGGACAAAGGGAATGCTGATTGCAATGTTATTTCCTATTACAGCCTGGGAGGGAACTCGAGGCAGAATGAATTGTGCAGGGTGTAGATATTATTGGGGTATGTTAACTGAAAAATGAATTGTGAAAAGCTCATGTGTCAGATGGTGACATGGGGCAGAGAAGCAAACTCAGTCTGAGAAACAAGTCCCCACACGAGAAGCAAAGCTAGAAATCATATCATACTACTATTTCCAGGAGAGAGGGAGTGAGAGAGAGGGAGAGAGAGAGAGAGAGAGAGAGAGAGAGAGAAAGAGAGCAAATAAAAACCAAACCAAAAAAATCAGGGAAGCTTAAGTTCAAGCCAAAAATCAATCAAGCCCACAAAACCCAAAAGAAAGAAACCCAAAGCAAGGCATCATGAGCATCAACGCAAGGGCAAGCTGTTCTGCAGGCAGGGCAAGTGGGGATCCATTACCCTGGTGTCCTCTAATTCTCTGAGGAGTTTTTCAGCCTGTGCCTTCTCAAACAGCAGGCTCTGCTCGAGCTCCCGTATTCGGGCATGCTCCAATTGCGTCTGAGTCTGGTCACACATAGGGAAGAAAGAAGAGTGGAGATGGGAAAAGGGGGAGGGAGGGAGAGAGAGAAAGAGAAGGAAAGAGAAGGCTGCAACATCATCTCCAGCATACAAGACAAGGAAAGGCAGTTCACAACAGGAGGAAAATAAAGATCCAAACAAGGAGGAGAAATCCAACCAAACAGTCCCTATGGGATTTTACGTGGTACTCGTAGGGGCTATTCACAAGAAAATTGAATCTGTGATGGGAAACCATCCTTCTGCATTAGAAACATGCTGCAGTGTTTCCAATGCAGAGGGAAGCAGAGGGGCAGCACTGACAGGACCCCAGGGAACGGCCTGAAGCTGTATCAGGGGAGGTTTAGGTTGGATATTAGAAGAATGTTCTTCCCTCAGAGGGTGTTTGGGCACTGGAATAGCTCCCCAGGGCAGTGGTCACAGCCTGACAGAGCTCAAGGAGTGTTTGGCCAATGCTCTCAGGCACAGGGTGGATTGTCAGGGAGTCCTGTGCATGGCAGGAGTTGGGACTAGATGATCCTCAAAGGTCCCTTCCAACTCTGATTATTCTGTGTTTTCCTGCAACAACTGAAGACACTTCCTACAAAGCAAAGCTCCGACCAGTACAAGGCTCTTGCACCACACAGAGAACGCAGAGACCTTGCAATGATCCTCCACATCTCTCCTCAGGAACCACAAGGCAGACTGAAAAGAGTTGGAAGTTCCCATCCTCTTTTTGTTCCAGAGTCAGCTTGAAGGCTGCACTAAGTGGGAGAAAAAGCAGGTCATACTGGCCACTGTGCTGTAAAACCAGAAATGCACTGCACTGAAGCAGATCAGAGAAACAGATACCAAGCTGTTCTACAAATCACTGCTTTGGGTTTGCATAGGGCTGACATGATTTTCAAAGTGATTTTTTGCATACTAAGACTCTACCAGCCTTGGCACAAGAAAACAGAACTATTTTTTGTTGGTTTTGCTTTTTTGGGTTATTTTGGGGGGTTTTTTTTAGACAAATGATTAAACTAAGCCCAAGGAGTTTATGTAACCTGCCCAAATCCAGCAGCACTGACTCTGGGTGTTGCTTCAGTGCCCTTCACTTTTAAAGCAAAAGTGTCCCAAAGCTGCACGGGGTGGCAAACCTCAGCACTCCACAATGACCACTGTAATAGCATGTAAAATTTCCCATAAATAAAAAAGGAGACATGGGATAATGCATGGAGACTGTGGCCTTCACAACTTTTTAGCTTAGAAAACCAACATGTTCCTTGTGGAATTCCACTGGAGCTACCTGAAAAAGCAAACAAACCTGCTCAGAACCAATTTTTAACCCCCATTTTATGCCCTTCATTTTCCATATAATTATTTGCTTCCCCCTTTTTCTATTGGAACCAGCTTTAAGGATTTTCTGCCCTTCCCTACAATAAAGCAAGTTTTGTTAGTTGTATACAAATGATGGAAACTGAAGTTTGCAAAAACTCATGTTTTATGGCTTGAAAAATATCACTGTACATGTACTGATAGATGGCAAAGATCTGAACTGCCAGCTGAGTTCAGGCTACTCCATATTTTAGCTGTCTCTCTGAGCCCTGAAGGAGGGAAGAAAGATGTGGTCTCAACCACCCAAATATCATCAAAACCACCAATAATACCACTTAAGTACAAAGGTTGGCTGAATGCATCCTCATAAGAAAAATAAATACTTTAATTAATGAAATACAATTAGTTCTGCTCTCTGCAAAGCTCAAAGATCCACATAAAGGTGGAGCTCCAGGATTGATTTTACTCACAGGAATAAATACTCCATTGATACTAGTGACTTAACTGGGGGCAGCACATCAGATAGTGGCTACCTGAAGATGCTGACCAATTACAAGAGTCATCCCTGGACCTCTCAAAGAGACTGTCAGCACTCTTCAGGCTGACACTCAAGTTTCCAGCCAAGATATCTATGTCCCATCTGATATTCTTGCTCAGTATCTATTAATCCTGCTATTTTCCAAGTCTGTTCAGTTCTGGGCCCCTCAGTTCAGGAGGGCCATTGAGGGGCTGGAGCAGGTCCAGAGAAGAGCAAAGAGGCTGGGGAAGGGACTCTAGCACAAGTGCCATGAGGAGAGGCTGAGGGAGCTGGG